>NW_025953276.1:0-265476 GCF_022496945.1 Annulohypoxylon maeteangense
ATCCCTAGCAAGGCTTATAGAAGGTGGTGATCAGGTCGAAATACTGAAACGTTAGTTGTGACCATGTCCAAATACCCCCCCCTCCCGGTAGTGTACGTTACTATTTGAACCAAGTATAAGTGAGATGGCGCATATGACGATACAATGCTCCATGGCTCCTGTTGATCTGTGCAGTAGAGCCAATGCTTCATCGTTCTATTGATGCCGACTGAGCCGTCCTCTCCTAGCTCTCCATACACATGCATCCACATTGCGGCTCTGTGTATGTAGAACGTCAACGGACCTACGGAGCCCCTCGTCCGTCGAACGGGGCTAGAACAGCATGACATGAGGACTTAGAGAAACCTACCTACCTAGAGAGGTGATATCGGTTTTGAAGGATGGATAGGCATTTAGGTATGTACCCGAATTACCTAGGTACCTAGGTAGGTAGTTGCTATGCATAGGATGTGATAAAGGCAGCAATGCGATGGAGACATGTTTCCTACCTAGGTTGGTACCCAGGTATTCGACAATGTGTACGGCATGTACGGAGCAAATCTGCCGGTACCTATCGTAAGGGCCAAGACATGAATATGAATTACCGATGAGATAGACGGCTCACATCAGGTTACCGTGTTGCCATTGAACACTTGCTCTAGAACGCGAGGAGATAAAGATGTCTGTTTTCGCTACCACTTTAAAATAGTTGCGTTCTCATCGTCGAGTTGTTAATATGCTGATTCTATATATATGATAAGAAAATGAGTTGGTCAATGGCTAATGAGTTGCCGCGAGTGTTTCGATAAAACCTTCTCGACGGTTCTAAAAACATACCTACCTACTTATCTATGGTTGTGCCTCAAGACTTCGTCACCCTTATAAAAGGTCGCGAATCCCGATTGCCGACTTTAAACGAGCTCGAGTGCTCATTCGATCTGGCTGCGAATAGATTCAACCACATGGTCTCCAACCCGTATCAATTAGATATCCATTAGATAATTTCTATTGCATTTCAGACTAGCCCCGGCCTTGGTAGCGTGATAGTATCGCTATAACGGCATCGTGTGCGTTGTTCTAGACTCCATCTTCAAGAGGAATGGGGATTGGGTTATGATAGTGACAGGCCAGACGCATTTGTAGGTTGGGCAGATTCTGGAGAAGAAGTACCTGTCAGCTTCGGTTACTTCCCGGTCGAGCTGGGACAGTGTTTAGACTGTGTTGTCTGAAAGCAAGCGAAATTTGCCAATTTTGGAGCTGCAATCGACGTCATCTTCTTATCATCATTACCAATACCGTCATCATCGGCTGCATTCTTCGTAGGTTCAAGGTTAAGTAGCTGTACTTGCGTGGCTTGAAGCCATTTTAGACCTTTATAAAAAGTAAAGTTGAACTCTGAGAGGCACACTTTCCAGAATAAGATAGGTATCTACCTAGGTAGGTAAGTACTAGGTAGACCGTAGCAGCGTAGACAAGACAAAAGACAGCAGGCTCTACCTACATCCTACCTGGTTACAGACCAATTAGTTTCTTTACCTCCACTATAAAACTAAGCTATCAGTGTACTTCCCCTCAATTAGAGTGCTGTTAAGTGGTGCCCAATTGAGGAACCTTGGAATGTTGCCCATGATTGGAGGCTGGGAGAGCTTGAGGTGTGGCAGTCCCGAAGATAACCTACCGGTCTACCAGCTTACAGAATAGGTACCAACACCCTACAATTTAATGACACTGTGTGAATATAGTTCGGTCGCTATCATATCCGCATTCTGATGTACTCTCTTACATCTAATATACTTCTCCACACCTTCTCCAGAGATTAGGTACATACAAAGAACCCTCGATCTGACCAACGGAAGAGCTCCTTCTGTCCGTTCTGCTCGTCTAACTGACGCGCTATCAATTAGTTACATACATATATGCACATTTCCTACTCCTGCCGGAGCTCTTTGTACGGGGAGACAACATACATACATACAGCGCACACAGCTCCAGATACCTACCGAACTAAACATACCATCATCAGGTGTTGTATTGGTATTTGTGAGCCAGTGGAATCGTATTTTTGTTTTGCCCCTTAGGAATTCCCATATCTTCGTCTGGGGATAGCTATACAACAGTATACATACCTAGTATATATATATTATATATGCCCTCGGCAAATCCGCTAAGAAACGAACATAAGAACATCTTAAAAGTATTTGAGTAAAATCAAAGCAGGTTACAAAAGTGACAAGTCAAAACCGCACGCATACCTACATTACCTCCAAGTGCTTACCCAGCTACCCTACCGGAAGCAAACGCGCTTACAGCTAATACATTAATACATCAAGCTTCGCAATATCGACGCCGTCATTTGTCTTTTCGAGAACCAAACAGCCAAAAGAAAAAGGAAAAAAAAAAGGCTCTTAAAAGCCCGGCCTCGACCCTGTAGGCCCCAATAAATTAAAACTTGCAATCACGTCGCCGAAGCCCTGCCATTCGCAAAGGGGGAACTCCAGCTTTAACCCTTTACCCTTCACCGTAGTAATAGAACTTGCTACGAAACAGGGCCGAGTCTAGTCCAACAACGGGAAGACGAAGCTCCTCTACCCAACCTTTAGCTTCCTCCTACCAATTTCGCACGTTTAATTAATTGTTACATTGCGCCAACTTGGACGTTGCCCTGTTATCGTTCTACGCCACTCCTCCTACTCGATCTCCTACTCGTCCTCTTATATTATTATAATAGGCGCCGCGTATCTTGTCGATACATACCTAACCTACCTGCCTACATATCTACCTAAACCCATTCCATTACGTCTCTTTTGCTGCAAGTCGGTCCTCTTCTTTTCTTTAGGCTTTTGGCGGTTCCGAGTTTAGGATTCCACCAACTTCTCTAATTCTGGAGCTTGCTACTATCGCCGGGTTCTACACCACCATCTCTCTACTGCATCTTGCCTCCACACCTCCACCTCCGCATAAGCCTACGATACGCAATCGGGACCTCCCGACTTGATTAAAACCGGTCTGCTCCAACTTCTTTTTCAAGTGAGAGACACGAAGACGTATATCCACTACTGCGACTTACCTATTAATGCCATAGAGCATTTGAACCTTCTAAATCGCCTAGAAATAAGCCAGCAATCAGATCGTCAGACTTAATCTGTCGGCTATATTTTTGACGGCGCCGACGTCGGTTGTGCTGGAGGACTAATTAACCAGTTCACGCATCATTTCCTTATATCTGCACGGAGGTTTTGTGTTTCTCATACCCCAGTTTGCAAATCTTGGAACTTGCAACAACCCGGGAAAATATTAAAAAAATATCGCCTTTTTCCCCTGTCCTGGTCTTATAATAAACCCGACAGAGAGTTACTTGTGCCAGTCCAATTATATCCCTAGGTACATACATGCCCAACTTATCTACAACTTCAACTAGGAGAGTTGTATTCTAGAAGGAATCATTCCGAATTTCTTTCCTAAGCACTCGCAATACCCAAAAAGCAACTATCCCGTCGCCCGCACTTGTTAAAAAGGGGACGACGTTACAATTGTGATCGTCGGATCGACAGGACACAAGCGCACTTTACAAACAAGTGTGTTTCCTCGTCCACGCTCCAGGAACGAAAAACCCACCGCTACGCCCACTCACACCCGCCGCCATCCAGCCATCCCACCGTCGATCGATCGATCGGTCAACTGGACTTGTTGTTTCCTCCCCGTCGACTTCGATACTTTCTTAATTCAATGAAGCTCGCCGTGAGACGTATTCCACGGTTTGAATACATTTTATCGCAACACCGAAGATGATGCATTACACAGACGAGCTGTCGGAAATGAGCCTCGAGTTGGCTGCGGGCCATAACATTGGCTTTGCCATGCACAAATACCTCTTGCTACAGAATCAGCATGAAGAGCTGCGGCAACATATGCACGATCTCTGCCCGTCATATACTACGTCCTCTACGGCGGTGACATCCCCTTCGGTCTCGCCAACCCGTTCGTTCACTGGCAGCCCGTCTATGACGCTCTCGCCTTTCCCTTCCCGAAGCCACCGAAGATCATCGCTGTCGATGAAGAACTCGGGGTACCGATGCTCGCAAACACAGCTAGAGCCGGTACTGGACGAGTCGCTGATCGAGGAAATGGCAGCGGGAGAGCAGAAGCTCTTCGACGTGAACGAGGGCATCAAACGAGCGCTGACGGAACTCCTGAACTGTGAGACCATACGGAAGGACCAGGAAATGCGAACGTGGGTGCAGACGCGGCTGATGGATACGGAGAGGGAATTGCGCAGCGGTCGAAGACGGCGAAGCCATGGCGGTTTCGACTAGGCGCCGGAAGCGCAAGTGCATACGAAGGAGGGGAACAATTGCTGCTACTGCTACTACTTGGGTAACTCCAAGAACGAAGAAACGAAAGGAAGAGAAAAGTACAGGGAAGAAAAACAAACTAACTAGACGGACGGACGGACGGTTCAAAGTTCGGGGTTTACAGGTTTTAAGGGATAACTGGATTAGGCTTGGGAAACTCGATACCTATTTGCTGTTGACGGCGTTTGGCGCATCGGAAAGAATTCTTCGCCAACCTTACATAGCGGCTTATCAGGTTGACAATTCTGAAGCTGAGGGTTGGTGACGGGAGATGGATTTTCGCGATTTTGTTTCGGTTGAAGATGGAATGGATTCGTCCTCGATCATCGATCTATGAATGCGTTTTGTGCATCGAAGGAGAAGGACAACGAGATGATTCGTGTGTGCGTATTGCTGTGCCATCGAAGGCATCCTCCTACGAGTGGAAGACTGGGATTTCGAAGTATAAATTAGATCCGTATGAGTATATAATCACTATTCAATCTATCAAGTACGTATTTGTAATTGTGATCGTGATCGTGATTGTAAGGAGATATGTAGAAACGGTGGAAGCTTGAAGCATGAGATGGTACAAAATACATCCATGGATCTTGTCGAGCCATGTCCATTATGGATGTATTGTACATATGTACCTGAGTATCGTGGCTGTGCAAATTCTCTATGGCTGTGTACTAGATATATATGTGGCGTTCTACCAATCAACGCGATAACTTTAAAAGTGCGTCACGGTTGGGAAGCTTACCAAAGGTGCTTTTTGCCTAGTAGATTTGAAGATTCACCATATCTTCAAAGTTTAAGTCTTCTTTTTAAATCCGTACCGCATTCAATTCATCCACCATTCTCTCGACCTAACGATACCATATATATGAACCGTCTACATACGTCCCCGAATTCCCTTTGACCGCGATCGCGATCGCGACTGCGACCTCGACGTCGTAACGAGAACATGTCCGTATTGCTGGAGACCAGCGCCGGCGATATAGTAATCGACCTGTTAGTTGATTACGCGCCCAAGGAATGTGAAAACTTCCTCAAGCTCTGTAAACTCAAATACTATAACTTTTCCCCCGTCCACTCCGTACAACAGAACTTCTCCTTCCAAACCGGCGACCCTCTTGGCCCTACCTCTGCCTCATCCGATGGCGGCTCTTCCATATGGGGTCTTATATCTGGCCCTTCCAACAAGACTTTCCCTGCCACTTTTCACCCAAAATTAAGGCATCTTGAGAGGGGCACTGTTTCTATGGCCACCGCGCCGCATCCTTCTGATCCCGATATTCGTCTCGCTGGTAGCCAATTCATCGTCACTTTAGGCGACAACACAGATTATCTAGATGGGAAGTCGGCAATATTTGGCAAAGTTGTTGAGGGATTCGATGCGCTAGAGAAAATCAACACTGCGATCACTGACAAAGATGGACACCCACTCGTCGATATTCGGATAAAACACACTATTGTCCTTGACGACCCATATGATGACCCCTCGGGGCTACGAGAGCCTAGCCAATCACCCCAACCCTCTAAGGCGCAACTCGCCACAGTTCGAATCGCCGAAGATGATAACCTGGACGAAGAGGTTGACGAGGAGGCGGCTGAGAAGGTTCGGCGGGAAAGGGAGGCCCGCGCCCAGGCCTTAACCTTGGAGATGATGGGCGATCTTCCCTTTGCCGAGGTCAAACCCCCCGAGAATGTGCTTTTCGTCTGCAAATTAAATCCTGTCACTACCGATTCCGACCTCGAACTTATCTTCAGCCGCTTCGGCAAGATTCTATCTTGCGAAGTAATACGCGATAAGAAGACCGGTGACAGTTTACAGTATGCCTTCATCGAATTTGAAGACAAGGCTTCTTGCGAAGGAGCTTATTTTAAGATGCAAGGAGTGCTCATCGACGATAGAAGAATACATGTCGACTTCAGCCAGAGTGTGAGCAGGCTAGCCGAGGTATGGAGAGGTGGAGAAAATGCGAAACGAAAGCGCAAACATGGAGGCGGCGGATGGGGTGGTGTCAAGGAATTAGAGAAATGGAGGAAGTACAGAGAAGAAGACGATCCTGACGGCGCCGAGGATGGTTACAATATGGTTCACGGAGAGGAGGAGCTGCGCGGTCGTTACGGACGACAGAGAGACGACAGAAATCAAGATGACAGACCTGCCCGAGATTCCGATCGTTTCAGGGATGGGGTCAAGGATAGGGATCGAAATAGTAACGATCGAGGTCGGCGCCGAGATGGAAATCCCGGACGTGACAGAGATAGGGCTCCACAGCGCCGAAGTAGAAGTCCAATGCGGGACGGACCTCGTGATAGGAACCGGTACGATGAGACGCAAAGGAATGATCGCCCTAAACCTCGGTACGAAGACCGACGTCGAAGAGACCAAGGTAGAGATTACGATAGAGACCGACCACGCGGTGACAATAGACGAAGATAGCTGGTAATTAATGACATCGTTTCCGAACAAGGCGACCATATCCGTTAAGCGAACCAAATCGATTAAGATAGGGGCCTCGCTAGATACCTGTTTGACCATCCCGGTATGGTGCTCATCCTTACGCAAAGAAGTTTCTACATTTTTGCTATGCAAATGTAGCATTGAACACTTAGGTAGATGTAATCCGATTTAGAGAGAAAGGACAATTGCTAACCTAGTGCAGACAATGCGATCGCGTACTATGAGTCGAATCCCCTAACCTGGCTCGCTCGTCCTTGAGGTTCTACTCAGCTCTACGTGTGTCATTCGAACCCCAACCTCTCTAATATATATCATATGACTAGTACCTAGTCAGTGTTAAAATGAACTAAATTATGCGAACAGATGCATCCTGAGATGCAAGATGATCGGAAACTTTTAGCTAACTATAAATTACGAATGTAGTCCCCAATTCGTATAGGTTCGAAAATAAAGTAATCGTCACTATACCGAGGATCCTATCAGCGTGCTTTAGCTGTGCATGTTTGGTATAATCCTTACACATCCAGCGATACAAGCTAGAATGACCCATCACCGCGGTAGCCACGGAGAATGGCCGGAGACGTAGGAACATACAGAATTTAGATGAGGGTGAGATATCTGAATGATTCATGCGGCAGCACTAGGGCTTCCGCCATGAGGAGTATCCATGGACATGTTTGGCAATCTATAATCTCAATCTTTATCCGCATGCTTTTTAGATATTGCAGGCAGCCGTTGATTCCACGGCAGAATAGTTCTTAGCTAGGTAGGTAAGTAGGTATCTATCGTTGGAAAGAGATGGATAATCCTACCGTCTAGGTCTAGCAACTAAGGTTCATGACTAAAGCCTCGGTTGCTGGATCATAAAACTTGTTCAACGTGTCACATCGTCTAGGATCCTGCTATTTTAGTGTTACCAACGAGGTCGCTCGACAACCCTTTGTTAGAATGCCCGAGGAACTATGAATTGCCCGGGTATTAAGGTGTTAAGATTAATATCTAGGTACCTACTTGTAATAAAGCAGCCACGATAAAGTATTGGCTAGGTACATTTGTGCCGGTTGAAGGGAAAATAGGGATCGGATATGGTTGACAAGGATACATACTAGGTAGGTACTTGGGTGTGTGTCGAGACAACGCTCATGACTAGAGCTATGAAGGTGTGTGTATGGCATCAATATGTGGTCAGGGGTTATCATCGAGGAACTCTGGCAAACTTTGGCAGGTCAAGAATGAGGTTCCATTTTCATATAGTATGGAGAAGCAGAGTATCCCGCGACGAACCAGGTCCAGTATTCCGGGTATATACCCCAACCTAAATCCCTTTATCATCTTCACCTACCCGCACACTAGAAGCCCGATGGAACAATGGAAGGCGGCTTCAATGATGCAAGGGGCTCGTGGCTTGCCGCCGCTCGCCGACTTGCAGGCTTTGACGACATCCGAATGTTTCGCTGTCGACGATACCGTTGATCTAGTAATAGACCGTACCTATCCTGACCTAACCTAACTTAACCTCACACATCAGACGATTCTACCATCATTTTAGGCGCTGCCATTGTCATGGGGCCTGGACCTTGTTAAAGGATGGTGTAGAGAAAGGGGGAGGGGGAGGGGGCTGTTTAAAGAATACCTACTTACCCAGATGACCATGGCTGTCTTCTCAGCTGACAGGTATTTGCCTCAGCTGCTACTAGGCTCGATGATTAAGTTATTAAGGGCGCTGCGACCGGAATTGGGGGAGCTCTGCATCTGCATAGGCAAGGTATGGGTGGAAACTCGCATTGGACGACATGGGTCGTCAACCAACGAGATACGGATGGTGTGGTCGCGAGCTTGCAACATGTCCTTCCCGAGTGTGGGGGGCGAGGGCGCTCTTTTTACCTACTAGGATGTGAGATTCGCGAGTCGAATTTGTTGTTAGCCGTCGTACCACTCAGCGTTCCTGGCATCTCTGATCCGAGCCAAAGAGGGCTCATGCCACGCCATTCGACGCCAACGTCTAAGAAACCGATCGATGCTACCCTTTATCTAGCAGGCCCGCAGGAGTTCTCGTACGGGATTAGAATACAGGTTTTGTTATTGCTTTTCCTCGATGCTGGTCGCCTTTTAGACCGTTTTCTGCAAGGTCCCCGACCTGTGCGACGAGGTCCTCTTGACATACCAGGCAGTTCTCTATATGGAGGGTTATTCATACCTATCCACCTAAGCAGTTAGATATTTTGTCTATCTCGGACCGAAGGAATCTTTTTTTTCATCGCATCAAGCTCGTCTTTGACAATCTCGCCTAGCACACCTTTATCCCTCTGCTGTATTAGCTAGGCTTAGTACGCTGCGCTGCGACTATTTATCGTAGAGCACCACTTTTACAGCTAAAGGGACCATCATAAAAAGCCAACCAGAAACCATCAAGCTTTTCGAGTTGATGTGATTTCCCGTTCTCATCAATTTGAGACCATTCAATACGTTTCCCTCGGAAGTCCGACTATGATCTGTTCAATAAATGAATGCGCCTAAAAAAGGAGCTCCGACGGTGACACGAGGTGGAAAAATGGACCACATCGACAGCGACTCGCTGAGGACCTGCTGGCCGATTCATATCACCTTAGATTTAGACCCTCAGGTTTTTGGGGGGCAAGCCTGTGCCACGTCAACCCTTCAATTAGCAGCGTTCAGTAGGAAGGGGGTTCTCGATGTGCTACTATGATGCCAGTCTTGTTAGTTTTTACCTAGCTCGTAATAGTTAAGGAGGAAGAGATGAACGACAACATAACGTCTCACGAAGAGGAGGGGGAAGAGGATCGAGCGACCCCTCACGATTCTCCCTTTTTCGAGCCAAGCTTGATAACCATCCCAACGACCACGAGCTCCCGGAAAGGACCCCAACTCCCGGTAGATCGTTGACATGGTATAGTTAAGGTTCTTACCTCATCTGATTCTTCTCGGCCGCAGCAGCTAGATGATCCTGGGAAGTATCTTTAACGAAGAATCGACTCCCTCCCTGTTGGATCCTACATACTAGGTAGGTAGGTACTATTGACGAAGGTACTATGTCTCCATGTCTCCATGTCTCCATGTCTCCATGTCTCCATGGCAATTTGAACCCCCAAAATGTCTCGCATACTGACGGACGAGGTTTCAGCCAATGATGTAGCGGCTAGTCGCACAACCACGGATACCTGCAGAGTATCATAGATGACTGACAGCGGGGCCCTGCAAGAAGCCGTGTACCTAGGGAGCTGGAGAGGAGAAATTTTCCGTTGCGAAGTCCTGTTGTTTATTACCCACTACCTAAAATACGGCAGCCATGTGTCTTGCTGCTGATAAGTACCATGTATGCCCACTTTGACCCCGGAAGCTTGTTGGGAGACATAAATATCTCTTTACGGGGGTGGAATTCATGCTCTCGTTGGCTGGTTGGGTCGAGTAGATCTAAGTTACTCGATACGGGTTGCCCTTGTTGAATGACATGATAGATTCCTTCCTCCCCCGTACCTTCATTATCCCTGGACTAGTGGGTTTTTCGTTCCCGCAAAGGAATAATGATCGCTCGACACGTCCCGATTAGGTGGTGGCTTTTTATTTTATTTTTATCAGCCCTATCCGGGGCTCTAAGTAAGCTTCCAGGTAGGTACTGTGACTGCCTCGACTATTACTGGATCTAAATGTTATTGAAACATCCATATTTCCAATCTCTCAAGCATTGCCTTTGTAAATTGTCTGAAGTAGTAAACCAAAGCAAGCGATTTCATGGTTTCGTCTAGCCGTATGTCGAGGTTTTAACTACTAGAAAACCCCCAATATTAATCTAACCGGTGTCGGGCATCGCGTATCTGTAATCTACATGGCGCTTCCGTGGGCGTAGGTACCTACAGTGTGCCCACTAGCTATGCATCCGCGCTAGAAATCCATTTATCTGTGCGAGACATCATATCTTTCTGCATACGGTAGTTTGCCAGCCAAACGAGCAAGAATTTGGACGAGCAGGGCTATCAAATCGGATCATCCACATACCGATCTACCCAGATCCTGTCCATCCAAGTGATTTGTGGGAGGAAAAAATTAAGGTGATAGATTACCTACAGACAGCACATTGGGAGGTGACGAAACCACATATTGCTGTCCGTCATTTGTATGTTTCCCCCCGACATCTACGACCCTGGTATCGCTTGCTCTCATTACACTATTCGCATAGAGCCGGCCTAAAGAATAGGTACACCTGGATCAGTTCTCGTTTAAGTAGGATAATGTATCGACCCAACTCGGGGGTACAGGGTGGGCGATGCCAAAACATCGATAATACTCTAGCAGAGTACCACTACCACTATGAGAAGAAGGAAGTTCGTGTGACTAGATATGTTAGGTACTCTGGTTTGCGTTGCGTCAAGTTTAGACGATGAAGTATCGAGAGTTCTCTATTAATCCTACTTCATGTCTTTAACATTGGTTGCTTCGCAAACACAGAAAAGATGAATAGCAACATACTTGGATACTTGAATGTGTATCCGGGTTTGCTTTCGCTCTCCTGGTCACGTAGAAAATTACCTGTACCGTCGGCCTATGAAATGGGTGAGCACTTGTCACCACCTAACCACTTAAGTTCCTTGTACTGGGATAACGCCTTCTACGCCTCACTAGCCCGGATCAAGCGGCTGTGGCTTCATATAGGCTTGGCTGAAAGTGGGAGGAAGAAGATCCTTTCGTCACTTTTCTGTTTGTGACTCTGTCACATTTCATTTTTACCCCGCTGAAGAATCTAGCATGGCAGGAGGCTGCAGTACGGTGAATTCAAAGCCCTGAGACCGAAGAAGACCGACGAGGACTTCATACCTGCCTTATTCTCTCTTCTTTCTTCTCGCTCTTCTTGCTAATGTTCTCGCCATCTCTCTCCCCTATCCTCTGCACAGTTACACAAAAGTACCGATACACATATGCAATAGGTGACGAATAACTGCGTCACGCAAGTAGGCGCTTATTCTGAGGTATGTCTCGATGTTGGGCAGCACTGGGAGGAGAGGGTTCTACTCGCCGCAGAGGAGTGAGCAGAGTCATGTCATTGTCTTACCCGACGTTTGCGTTCTCAGTAGGACGAGAGCCGTTGGCCAAAAGTAACCTGCTTGTGTTTGCTCTGGCAAATCTCCCGCGATCTCTTTAGACAAGTTAGTTGAGCTTCTCGTTACCTGCTCTCCGTTTCCTGTCTTCCGCACAGGAGATAGGTTGGCTGGGTGTGAGAATGACTCTAACTAGGTAAATCACACAGCGTCAGTGCTATCTGGGAGGTGGCGTGTGTGCGATTGGTATTTTCCAATTTATGTCTTTTGAAACTCGACTTGTTTTTATTTCCGAGCATCTTCGAAGTTGGGAAACATGAGCGATATACAAAAGTGAAAAAAAAGGTAAACATAACGAAAGTAGTTATTAGACATAGTTAGGCTAACTATACCCAATTCTGAGGATGTGCCTCCAAAAGCACTTGGATGGTAGCCGTAAATATATGGAACGGCATCTTAGAGTAATCTAGTTCTAGTATGAATAAAATATGCCGGTCTCAGTCGATATGAGGTCTAGCTGGTTCTCTACATCATCTATATAGATTGAATCGAGATTGGCCGCTCACCAAGCTCCAGCTCTGGATCGCCCCCTAGGATGATCGCCACGGCTCTCTCAAGCCCTCCCACCTACCTTATACTCTTACCCCCTTTGCCCCCTTACCACCTGGCCTTATAGGCGGGCTAGGCTGTTTGCGTGGGCTCCTCTCCTCCTGTATTTCAGAGTGAAACGAAGCACGTTGGCCTACATTGCAAGTCCAATTCCCATCCCCATCCCCAACTCCATCTGGCCCATCTAACATCTAGCGTACACATGGCCAACTTAGGTACCTAGTACACTTCTCTCATTATGCGGTCGCCATGCATCTAACCGTCTCTTGACTTGGTATACCCTTGGGCTTGTGTAACGCGGCTAACTTATTCGACCTCACACTTATGGACGTTCTCGACGTGACACCTGCCGTGTCATGAACGAAGAGGAAGATGACAAGTTCTCAACAGACCTCTACCTTGAACGGTCCTCCTTGAACCTAGTCGAACTTACCAGGTAGTTACAAACATCAACGTTGAGGCTTGCCCGCTGAGAAAGTGTGGTACCGAGTTATAACAGTCACGAAACTTGCAGCCTCTCAAATTTCCTCTTCAGTCTCCTTACTAACTGCGTGAGGGGAATCGTTTCCTCGTTTCCTCTTCGTCTCCTACTCGTCTCTTACAAACTGTCAAGTTTGATCGGCTCTTTTCCTTCTTCTGATGAAACATCAGAGTCTGACAAGACGAGAGAGACCCATCGAAGCTCGAACCTTTTCCTCAAGCTAAGATTTTCAGGGCTGAAAAAAAATTAGGATAGCAAGAAACCAACTGTCGGACAGCCTGGCCCCCTGTTCCTCTTTTTTTACAGAAAGGGTTCATTGTTCTTCTTCACCAATCTCCCTCCTGCAGTCGCAGAGCAAAACAAGGGCCCCTCACCGTTGTCACAATTCCGATAGGACGGGGACGAACTGAACACTGACCTTGTCTCTCACGCACCTGGCCGCGCAAAAATTCGAGTAGTGGCAAAACCCTCAAATCAGGACAATGGTGACTCCCGCCTGTTTTCCTTCCAGCGATGCTGGTAGACGATATAGTCGTGCTTGTCCTCCGTATCCCATATCTTACTCAGACCGCCGCTTTCATCTTTCCTCCCAAGAAGGGCGAACCACTACCATGATGGACCGCGATTTCGACTCGGATTCCCAACCTCGTAAGAGGATCGCAGTGGCAGTAAGTTGGAGAGATCCCGACCCCTTTTGCCATCCCTTGCTTCGACTCCCATAACCCATTGCTCGTTGCTCGTCGCCCATTGCCCATTGCTCATTGCCTATTACCCATTGCCCATTGATCTTCGACGATGAAAGGAACTCGTTGAACGCTGACTTGAAACCACCGATAAAGTGCGGCCGCTGTCGCAAACGCAAGATCCGATGTAGCGGCGACCCGGGGAACGGTCTCCCATGCACGAACTGCAAGAACGCGTCCCATGAGCCTTGTCTTTTTTTACGGGTAATTCTCTGCTAGATTTATTAAGAAGACAAGAAAGAGGAGAAGAAGAAATGGAGTCATATTTTCTAACCATCTGATAATTCTCCAGGTTGCTTCGACCGTGACTCATCTTAGGAACGATGGGAACGATTTCGGATATAATCTCGACGCGGCCCGGACGTATAGCAACCAATCCCGCGTGTCAGTGTCACAGCTGAGTCCCATCCCGCAATATAACGCAGACATATCCGGCGGAGATGTTATAACTTCGTACCGTCAAAACCAGTACCCGTACAGCAGCAAGGGGTATATTTCTACCATATCGGGGTGGACGAACGGATATCAGGACGAAGTGGACTACGGTCTCAACTACCCCTACCCAGTTCTTGGTCAAGATGCGACTCATATGGTGCAAGGTTATGGACGGTACGGTTCCGGGAAGTCCGTCTACGTGGATTCTGAAACGACCCCTTACTCTTATAGCAGCTTGGTGCATCGTCCGGCAGTGAGCAGCGAATCTCCTACAGGTTTCTCGCTTTCCGGAATGGCAACTTCTCTACCATCGGCCACCGACCGAGTCGTGCCATCGGACCGCCTCCTGCCTCAAGTTAATCGAACCTTGACGGGCTCTTCAAGCTATCGTGCAGACGGCCTGCCGCCCTATAGCAACTCGAAGACTTCCCCGACAAGTTCATTACCTGAAGTTGGCTACGGCGGGCTAAGCTCCAGCTTCGACCAGTCATACTCCACAGCCCCTACATCAGTTCCGCCGAGCATCTCACATAGATTGGGCGGGCAGCACGACGGCGCCGCTTACCAGTCAAGTGCGACGGCCGCCACAGACAACATATACTCACCCAGCGACCACCCGCTCCGGTCGACCGAGGACACCAACTCGAACCTGAGCTATATCTATAGCGATAAGCCGGACGGACCTCGAAGGGACTCCCATTCGAGCGGCGGAGCGAGCAGTAGCTCGGTGTTACCGAATGGCCACATCTACGTGCCCGACTCGCACGTATCATCCTCGCAGAGCTACTCGTCTCATAGCAGCATATTGGATGGAGCTCCCACGTCGTCTGACCGAGGGAGTGGCAGTAGCGTGTCATCCCATATGCACACGGACACTCACCGGCGATCTGCGGGAAACCTCCGTGGGGGATAAGAATCTGCCGCCCTATATTTGAGCGTGCCCGGTTGGCTGAACAGCCGGGTGATGGCGGCATGCGGTGCGACGTATGTCCAAGGGGTGGGGAGAGGGGCCAATAAATCATGGCCAGCTCACAGTGGAAGTCAGTTAGCATTGTACGAATTCCCTTGACGCAACAAATCCCTACTACCAGAAACAAGGCGAACATCTGGTAGCTTGTTTTTTGTTGGCTCTTTTTTAAAAACATATTTTTTTTCGTTTGCCCGAGCGATGGAAGGGAGAGAGTCCTCTACCTTGGGAGGGAACATGACTTTTTCTTTCTCTCTATTCCCAAGTCCCTACCTAATATCCCGTCATCTCGTTCTTTTCTTCTTAGCTACCCCATCATACCTCGGTACCTACAACGTAGTAGATTTTCCTCCTCCACACATCCACTCACCCCCATCCGATTATGCGAGTCATTTCATCTTGCATGCATCGGGTGTTCCTTGTGGTGGACGAACGCCTCGATGAACGCCTCCTTACTTCGACCTTCCTAAAAATCTACTTAGCTCTTGGGATTTACGACCGGGAACACCTTCAGCCTAATTCGAACTCGGACGAATATCTATCTCTCCTGCCTCGACCCTACTCTCGTGTTCCGGAAATCCGGATGCTGGTTTATTGAATATTGATCCGAATGGATAGAGGACAAGATTAACTGGTACGGAGCCAGATTATGGAGCAAGCCTTTTCGATGTATGGCGCTTCGTGTTGCCGGCTTGGTGGGTTGCGCGAGGACGTATGTCCACGGGTGTGCAGCCACTTGGACTTCTTCCTCGGCGCCCTTTCCATATATGCATGGCGGCTCAGCTACAATCCCCCGTCGATCCATTGCCGCCCTCCTCGTCAATCCGCATCCGCGTGGCGAACCAGCCATTGAATTCCCCCGGTTTAATTTGCGCGGTCATCCTTCCCTCCACTCCCCCACCCCTCTGAGAAGCTTATTTTGATGAGAAGTCGGGAGGTGAGAGATCCTTTTAATCGGTCGTACACGGTATTGGTCTTGGTGTTTGGTTTTGTTTTGAGTCTGTGCATGAGTGTGCGTTTTGTTGATCTTCTCCCGGTCTATCATGTCTGTCTTTCTTCGTTTTATTATTATTCACCTACTTCTCCCTCTCTCACTCTCGGGCCTTCTTTAAGACCCCTCTTCCTTGGAAAAGATTAGGAGTTCGACTATTATGCGTGCCAGGGCGCCCCAAAAAACTCCTCATCCGTCCGATCGGACCCCCAAAGATACATCTTACCTCTTATCTCTTCGCCGATCTTGACGGACAAAATGGACAGAGCATATTCCGGCGACGAGAAAATGGGGTTTCTGGACTGGAAAGACAAAAAGAATGGCGCCTTTCTATTTATTACTCCGACTCCCATCCTGTCGGCACGTTATACTTGTTAGCCAGCGAAATAAAGGCTGAGCACTTGGCTTTTTTGACCTGGCATTATTCGGTTCAAAGGGGACGGACTCCCGCCCCTAGTCTGCACGCATTGTTTTGCTTTCGTCATCGTTAATCTGATTTTTTTTTTTCGCAATTTTGCTTTTACAGGAATACCCACAAGTACCTATCTAATTAAGCCTGCTCCTAACAAGGGCTCGGCCAGCAAACAGCATGTTAAAGAAAAAAAGCATCCGTCGGTTTTGAGAGAAGGAGGATGCGCATGCAAATTATAAGAGATTGGCAGGTCACCCTGACTCTTACAAGCCACATAGGACTGGAGCCGTGGTTTGTATTGTCCGCCTCGTAGTCAGAGGCGAGACAAAGTTCATGACATATTAGATCCCATAGAGCATCTTAAGAACATAGCCTTATACCCCCTTTAAGTTGAACATGTTCCAACATTCTTCTTTCACTTGTGGATGACTTCTAAGGTAATATCCGTGGCTACCCACCTAGGTAGCAGGGTAGGTACCTAGTATTTATTGTTGCAGTGGACTCGGCTACGACGGGATATTTACAATTTAGCAGTGCGCGAATTGACTTAACGCCGTTCGGACTTAATTGATCTACCCGATGCTAAAGCAAGCCTATCTCCTTAACTGCGAACTGGAAATAGTACAAGACTAACATCACATGCTTTCGTGGCATGAGTTGCGACTATTCAACCAATGGCATTCAACTGTGTTGCATTACTACTTTACGGGGATAGGCAAGTATGGTTTGAATATCGTATCTTTAAGATGTAGAATAACCCATCCACCCTTCTAGATTTCTAGCGATCGAATTTTCAATCAAGTACCTACCTACCTAGGTACTAATCGTAGGGTTCCGCGACTTATAATGGCTTCCTACCCTTCAGCTGCGCCTGAAAATGGTAAGTTCAAGCAATTCTACCCGAGCGCGATGTATTTTTTCCTGACACAACTTATAGGGGCAACATTCACTTCCATAATTCACGGGTCTTCGTATCCCTTTATTAGAACTGCTAAGCATGCGGGCCATCATGTCCTGATCACAGGTGGTGCTAGAGGTATCGGACGGAGTATTGCCCTCTCCTTTGCTAGAGCAGGGGCTTCGGCCATTGCCGTGGCAGACATATCTGAGTCTTTTCAGCAGATTGCTAGTGATATCGCCACAGCCGCAAAGGAAAAGGGGTACGGTGTCCCACAGGTGATGATGACTAAACTTGACGTGACGGATGAAGACAGTACGCGTCAATGTGCTAAGATGATTGAGAGGGAATTCAAGGGTAAACTTGATATCCTCGTGAACAATGCTGGTTTTATGACTCCTGCTCTCTCCGTCTCTGAGTCCGACGCTGACTCCTGGTGGCGAACGATGGAGGTAAATCTGAAAGGAGTGTATCTCATGAGCAAGCACTTTGTTCCCCTACTTCTCTCAACACCAGATGGCTTGAGGACGATGATCAATGTCAACAGCGTTGCCGCGCACAACCTTAGGCCAATGGCTTCCGCATATGGGACATCAAAATTGGCGGTGTTGAGGTTCACCGAGTTTCTGATGGTTGAGGCAGGGAGCAAGGGACTGCTGGCCTATTCTGTTCATCCCGGTGCGATTCTCACGGAATTGGCTAAGAAAGGCATGCCGCCTGAGACCCTTCCAGGTCTTAGTGATAGTATCGATTTAGCTGGAGACACAGTCGCGTGGCTCTCGAACGAGCGTCGTGAATGGTTGGCCGGAAGGTATATTAGCTCTACATGGGATATGAGCGAGGTGATCGACCGGAAAGCTGAGATCGTGGAAGGAGACAAGCTTAAGGTTAGATTAGTAGTGTAAACCCCAGATCCCGATGGCAATCAAAAAAACCACCCCTTCCCCTAATTTCAACCTTAGCTTCTCCTATCTCCTCCTTTTTATTGCCTCTACCTCTTGTACCGCAGTTCTCGGGGGGGTTGGCCCCGGCTAGGTACCATGACAACCAGTAACCGCGGATTCAAATTTCCCCCAAAACCCTAATAGGTATATTTGGATCGTACGCTCGAACTACCTAACGTAGTCTACGATATATAGGCATTCATGTTAAAAAGGGGGGATGTCCTGGAACATTATGAACATCGATCTTCATGCTCACGATCGTAATCTTGTAGGATCTCAGCGTGTTTGTTTGTACAACCAAGTATATTCATCTTGGCGCTCAGGGCATAATTTAACATGTTTACCTATATAACCTTCGTTAATCTACAGTCAATCAACTCGCTAATCCTTCCGTTTCATTTCCCATGATGTTGTTTTGACGCATATGTTTATCAAGAATACAGGCACAAGCCCTAGTATTTCCAGCCAATCTCCACGGTTATCATAAAAGTGAAATAGAATAGGTATTGATCAAGAATGTGTATGAATTTGGCGTTGGCTGCCTTGTGGCCACTCTCTCGCAGATACTGTCGTTAAAGCGATACCTTCGGTCCCTGAGACCGTATGAGTTTGAGTCAAATTTTCCCTAGAGTCCTCCTCTTCCAACATCTCGAATGTCATATCTAGCTTGCGGGGTTGCCGATTAGAACGCTGGCCAATCGTGATGATGCTATGGAATGGTGGAGTGGACTTTGAGCTATTGGACGTGTCATTATTTTGGCCAAACCAATGTCTCCAAAGGGGTATTATAGGTGGAAGACAGGCTCCAAATATGGCAAAGTTTACTTCGAATGACGTCGCAAGTAAGGCGGGCACGAGTGCTTCTAAGAACAGGGGAAGAATTAGTTAGTACGCGGCTAACATCTAAATACGTACCTAGTATTCTTATATTAGCATTTAGGAATGAAGGTAATATGCTAACTTACGAGTCGTATTTAGGGACCCGCCGGCAGGCTGGTAAAGCTTTACTGTGATAAGACGAGCTATGGCAGCAAGGACAACACTATAAATGGTAGGTGTGTTTAGTATCGTCTAAGACGTCAAGTTTCGCTATCATCAACTCACACGCTACCGACAGTGAATATTGCAGTCAAAGCAAGCTTCCTATCTCTACCCATATGTAGCTTCCACACTTCACGAATCGGTAAGATCACAGTTCCTAAATCAAGAATAATATTGGGTATCGTGATGGCTTCGAAGAATAACGCGCTGTCGATGCATTTTGCCCCGATCGACAGATCCCAGAATCCACGGATAGGATTGCAGGTGAAGATACTAGTGACGAAAACGCTGATCCCCCAAGAGATAATAAGGGCAGTCATAATCCAAACGGATATCCGCAGGGTACGAGAAACGAAGAAGGTGCGGTAATAAAGGGCGAGAAGCGAAATCTTAGCCAGAGGTGACAGGCAGGAATAAATCAGCTGCACAAAAAAGAAAGCCTGCATCAATAGTTCCCCCGAATTAGTATATGATTTACAGAAGACATGGAAATTTTCTTTTCTTTCGGAAGGAATTGACGAACCTCCAAGAAATTTGAGACGCCACCAGGGTAAGTGGCGGCGACTATCTCGCCATTGATACCTAAGCCATATTTTACCACTAGGCATCCTGGTTAGATTCCGCTATAATCGACTTACATCGTCGTAATGTCGTGAGAGACTTACTAATTCCTTCATCGATGAGTTGGGCATGGTTGAAAAACTTAGAATCAGCCTTGATTAGTAACGGATGGCACAATAGGGGCGAAGTCAGTAGATGACATACCAAAGCGACGACGACTATCCAGTCATCGAATTGGAGCCTAAGACCTTTGAATCGCCGCGCATAAAGTCGCAATCCAACGAATATGGTAGAAAGAACGTTTAAGATAATGGTTGGTATAAGAAAAACTGGACCAGTATTGGAGTGATCCAACTTCAGGTCTGCTTGCGTACCACACATAGCAACATACAGAAACAAAGTTGAATGGGTATTTTAAAGTCATAAACTTCAATGTAGAATAAAATACATACTCCACGCCTGCTTCTCGATATACTCCTTTCTACCTCAAGTCAACAACTGACAAGAAAGTTACCTACCTAGGTATCTAGTAGGAGGTATGTATCTCTTGACGTCTCGAGCTTTGGCAAAGGGGACGAGTAATGAAAGTGTAAGATCACCTGTAGCATAGAAGGATCTTCTCCATATTTTAAAAAATCTCTTACTCGGGTCGTAACCGTATTATAATCATAGATTTCTGTAGATGATCTATCACATATGGGCAGGGGCCTCTCGTTAACCAACACAGCTGAATACATGGTAAAGCTCAACTAAACTGACGAAGCTGGGGTGTTTATGCGGAGAAAAGAAAATTATATGATATATGCGAGTTTCGCAAGAAATTCAAATCCATAACCCTGAAGTACTGGATAGACTTACCTGGATGCCGGTGAGGTTGGACGGTGAGAGCTAAAGCTGGGTAACGGTCTCAATTATCCGATTGGCAAGCTCCCTTATCTACATCCCGTGTGAGGCTATTCTATAATTTAAGAACCCCGTGGATCATATTATTGGTCTGACATATACGTTACGGATTAGGTATTTATCGAAAAACATTTGTCGACGCAAAGCTGACGTTTCACGTTGGTGCACGTCGAAGTACCATGCATGATCATCACTGCTTAAGGACATCTACGCGAGGGGGGAAGAACAGAAACCCAGCAGCCCAGTTACTGCTATCCGAGATCGCCAGGTGCGATAATCGACACCCTCCTGCATAACTAAATCGATGGCTAATACATAAGAAGCGGCACAAACCCCTTTATACTATGTAACTACCAGCCTGCCTGCCTGCCTGCCTGCCTGCATATGTCATCTTTCTACTCTGTAGATCTACCTCTACTACCTACCTACCTACCCAAATAGAACCACGACGATACGTCCGGGTAACAATGTCTGATTCGCCTAAACCAGGTGTCATATTTTCTGGAGGTGCATTTCATTCGGCCCACTTCTTCGACGCCGTCAAGCAGAGGCTTGAGGATGCCAATGTATTCGACCCGGTACTGGTGTCGGCGCATCCGTCGCTAGGTAACAACAGCAGAGGAAAGACGCTATGGGACGACGTTGAGGCGTTGCGGGCGCAGATGACTCCCTACGTCGACGCCGGGACAGAATTTATCGTCGTGGGTCATTCGTATGGAGGGTTTCCGGGGTTCGCAGCCACCGAAGGCTGGACTGTCGAGCAACGCGCGGCCGCTGGTAAGAAGGGCGGCATACGTGCCGTTGTATTCAACGCCGGACCAGCTCCCCTGGTTCGAGGAAGCACGGCAGTCGGTGTCTTCGTGGAAGGCCAACAGCATGAGTATCCGTCTTTCTTCGAGCACGGTCCCCAAGGGGAAAAGGTATGTGCCTTATTTCTACGTACCTTTTCATCTCTGCACCAACCCAGCAGATATTAATAAGAATAATGACTTAGGGACATCTCATCCACCCTGCAAGAATTAGCAAGCATTCATTCTACAACGACTTCGACGACAACAAGGCAGAGGAATTATGGAATACCCTTGTGCCTCACTCTCAAGAAGCCATCGAGACTCCAACCAACTATCTCGTAACCGATGTCGATTTGCCATATTACTACATCCTCAACGAGCAGGATGAAACCGTACCGCCAGAACTACAACAAACCGTCGCTAGTGCCATTCCTGGATGCACCGTATTTAAAATTGATGCCGGGCATACTTCCTTTCTCTCACAGCCTGCTCGTTTCGTCGAAATACTTCAGAGTATTAAGGAGGATGCTTTTGCAGCGAACCGCAAATAGAAGGACATGTTTTGATTTTTGACTCCCTCGTTTTGTAGTCAGACTGGATGCGAACAGATGATCTATATTACGGTTCTCTTAATCTGTTGGGCTCGCATGGGTCGTTGTTTTTCTATCTTTAAATGTTCCTCGCCAATGAGAGGGCCTGGCATACATTATAGGAATCTGAGGTTTTGTTATAACCTATACTACTTACAAAAATCAACACGTCAGACTACCTGTCTACCGGGATTGAAATTAGGTACTTATTCATACCTATACAACGTCCTCCTTTCATCAAGGAGACAGAAAGTTAGCATTGCCTTCCAATGATAGAACATGTGCCTAGGTAGGTTAGTACTTACTAGATACACTTTCTTGGAAATTTGCCTAGAAACCACTAAATATATCGTTAAAATCATCAATGAACAGATCATCCGGTATCATCAAATCCCCAAAGCTTGTGATGCTAGCACTGTCTTCGACAGCCTGTACTGGCGATGCAAGCTTTTCGATAACTTCAGCATGTTGCGCCAAGCAGATATCGCCTAGATCCCAACCCGAATTATCCCTATGGCGACGCAATGCTGTGACTAAATCCCGCGCTAGTTTGAAAGAACTACTTTCCGCTAGATCCTTTGGCGATTTCCCGGTTTCAAGCGCACAGCGAAGGAGAAAAGTGACCGTTGACGGAAAAGTAAACGCGCTGATCGGCAACCAGAAATCTCCTAAGTGCTCTTCTTGGAGTTCCTGGACCAAACATAGGATATTCTCTGCCGTCCGGCGAATTTGTATATACTGATTAGCTAGGTCGTCTTCGTCTACCTCGGTCCTAGACCGAGTGTTTTCCATCCGGATGCGATGGGTAAGCAATTGAATAGAGAGATACGCCAGTCGTAGATTAGGTGCGCCGGGGATATGTAACGAAGCGCCACGGGTTATTACCTGACGGGCGCCATCTTCCAAGCTTTCAACCCATCTGTTAAGGCGAAGCTCCAGGTTTGTCACTAGAGTATCGGCATCCTTGTCTACTTGATAGAGGTATTGGAGATAGTAATCTAAAATATTGGTTAATC
Source organism: Annulohypoxylon maeteangense (assembly GCF_022496945.1). Taxonomy (NCBI): domain Eukaryota; kingdom Fungi; phylum Ascomycota; class Sordariomycetes; order Xylariales; family Hypoxylaceae; genus Annulohypoxylon; species Annulohypoxylon maeteangense. The sequence continues at coordinate 23,217 of NW_025953276.1, forward strand.
TTGAAAGAGCGACGAAAATCCCCATCGCGCCCAGGCGCCTCGGAGAGTCGGATTTGTTAAGCTGATATTCCATTTTTGGTTGGGGAACATCATAAAAGGACCTTTGTATGTGGGGTGGCGTGCCATAGGCTAAGCTTGACCTACGACGATGAGTATTACTAGGTACTATATCAGGATGTCGATGCTCTTATGTAAGAGGACCTACCATCTGTCATGGATCAGTAGCGACCACCAGATATGCATTCGTAGCATCTTCTCAGAGCTCGATATATCCCAGGATAATGGATCATGATTCAAGCCCAAGGAATACGCTAGAGATATGGCACTACCGAGCCGGACGCCATTCCCTACTAGGGCTGTTGTTGGTCGCCCCCCTACATCTAGTAACACTGCAGTGATTGTAGACATGCCCGGCGAGAGAAATAGTTCAGACTGAGCAGCCTCACTGGCGAGATTCCAAATGAACCGAATATCGGGAGGTCTCTGTCCTGTGAGCTGAGGTTCATATCTCCAGTATATCAAGCTATTAGCATAGAGACACGCGAGAAGGGCTGGCGACACGCGATCCTTGGCGGTTGCGTATCGGCTTCGGAACGATGCCTCATCTAATAAGGGGAAACATATGTTCGCCCTCTCAAAAAACCTATAGGGTCATGTAAGGTACCGATCAGTATTATACCTATTACCTACTAGGTACCTAGGCAGGCACCCATGGAGCCGGCAACGGCTTAATGGGATGACTTGACTTACAAGTCAACCATTTTCTCTGTCCACGGCCCAAGCAATTTTTCAATGATTTCACACTTCGTGTGTGATGGGCTGGGACTAATGGTAAGCCCCACGGGGCGTTTCTGCACGGCAGTGAACAGGACTTGCCTAGTCCCATTTGCCTGTTTTGGACGTTGTGGACGTATCAGGCGTATGCCACACCCATCACTGCCCATAGTCGATAAATAGTCTGTTAACACCTGACTGTCGCTTGTCATCGCAGGGCTGATGATGTGAGGATTTTCATTCTCCGTGTCCTCGATTGATAGAGGTGTCTGCTGAGACTCATCAGGTCCATGGTGAATAGTAGGATGGGCTTTGGGAGTATTCATCCCATCCCACGGAGTATCGAGTACGACACTATTAGGGTCATTGATAATGGCCGGACGTCCGTCTGCTATCCCCTCATGGTCATAAAGGGTTAGATGGGGCGGACGCCGTGGCGCATTCTCGGAGACCGTTCGTTCCCGAGCCTGGACCTTTTGACCCTTATTAATCTTTCCCTGAATAGAACTCGATTGTGGTTTAGTCGGGAATTCGCATTCGGTCCCATGTGCCCGGCACATTAAGCATGACAACGACTGAGCCTCGATCTTGCAGCGAGATTTCCTTTTCCGACAAGGAAGACACGCGGGCCGTAAATGAGACCTGTAAGGTCGATCTTGTGAACCCGGCGACTGCATGTAAACGGTCTGTGCTTGTCCGCGGGAAATAATAGTAATGGAGGCCGGGCGTCGATGATACAGACAACGGAATTTTTGAACATATGATGTTTAGGTAATTCTTACTTCCTGGCTCCTGCTAGTGTATTCCCCTATATTACCTAAGTAGGTAGGTAATTAGGTATGCGATCGTATGATAATAGTTAGACGTCCCATGAATGCCTAGGTAATTTTCTGATTCATTAATATGATTCATAGGAAACAGAAGACTCGAGCGTGACGCTGGTTCAGCGCTACGAACAGCCCTGTACATAGGTACATATACCTAATAAATGTAGTACATAGGCTGCTAGGTAGTACCCAGTAACTCTTCCGATTTGCGGAGATTCCCCAAATTAATCTTGCAGTCTTGGAAGTTTTCCGCGGAATAAAATCCGCATCCCCTGCCCCCACCCCCCTTAAGTCTTGGCAACAAAGTCCAAGGTGTGTACAGAATAGGAATTCCATGATTTATAGATAACTTGACAAGAAGATAGTCTAAACTTCATGATGTATGCATGATTGACTATCTACTAGGTAGGTACCTACCTACGCGCAGTCCTTAATACATTGGCATGGACCCTAGGCTCGAGGCGAACGCTTGTTCTAGCACTTCAAGTCCCTCACGAACCTGCGCCTCTGTCACTGTGATAGGGGGCGCTATCCTAAAAACACCACCAAAGCTCCCATGACTACTGAGATTAGCCCAAACCCCAAGCTTGTATGCCATCTCAGCTATGGAGCTTGCCAACTCCACTCCAGGTGTCTTCGTTTCGCGGTCAGTTACAATCTCGACACCAGCCATTAACCCCCTCCCGCGAACGTCTCCGATGCACCCGTACCGGGACTGCAATTGCCGAAGTCCTTCGTGCAGAAGCTTCCCCATAGACCTGGAGTGCTCGACCAAGTTATCGCGAACAACGATCTCCAGGACCTTGTTACCTACTGCCGCGGGTAGAGGGTCGTTCACGTGAGTTGTGTAGAAGCAATAGTCCCTCTCCACACAGACTTTTTCGATTTCAGCACTAGTAACCACGGCACTTAAAGGGAGGCCGTTTCCAAGAGTTTTGCTCAGTGTTAAGATGTCGGGCGTAACACCCTCGTGCAGGATCGCCATCATATCGCCGCACCGTCCAACTCCTGTCTGCGCTTCGTCGACGATTAGAAGCATGCCTCTGCACTCGCAATGCTTTTTTAGCGCCTTGAGGTAGCCGGTGGGGAGAACGTGTATGCCTGCCGATGATTGGATGCACTCTACTATGACGGCGGCGAGTGATCCACACGATGCTTGGTCAATCAGACTCCATCCATAGTCGAGCTCGGTCTCCCAGTCGTACGAGCCATCCGGCTTTCGAAAAATAGACCGGTACGCATTAGGGGCTGGTAGCATGTGCATGCCTGGCATAAGGGGCCCTTGGCCTTTTCTTCCGTAATGGTATTGGGCACTGAGAGCCTGGGCCGTTACTCCATGCCAGGACCCGTTTATGGCCACGATTTCGAATTTGCCTGTATACACCTTTGCAAGTTTAATCGCTGCTTCGTTGGATTCTCCCTGGGACATAGGTCAGTATTAGCGAGACAGGCGCACTTAAGGCTCGAGAAGAGGGTTTCTTTACCCCAGTAGAAAGGAAGAAAGCCTTATCCAAGCCATCCGGAAGTAACGAGCACAGTCTCTCGCCTAGGAAAATAACGGGAGGGGAGACCATGCCGGAGAAAAGATGGTCGAGATTTGCTGCATGATCTGTTATCGTCTTGACGATCTCGGGGTGGCCGTGTCCTAACAGGCAAGACATCTGACCGGACGTCCAGTCAAGCACCTTGTGACCCTTTGCCGTATAAACATATAGGCCCTTGGCACCGCAGACGATATCTGGTATGAATTTGGTCCCGTAATTGAACAGGAACCGCGATGTCTTCTTTTGGAGCTCGTCTTGATCTACGTTGGCGTAGAGCTTGGGGCCTAAGTCGGCCTCGCTCGCTAGAGCCGAAGCGTCGGAGTCGCTGGGGATTTGTTCGTTCTCTACGATTCCTGGCGCCATATCTGCCAAATTACCTCAATATTGAGGAGGAGGTGCTAATATTTTTAAGCAGAGACAATGAAATGATAAATACAATGCTTCCGATATGAAGAGATGGTTAAGATATTTAGGTTAGGTATCTATTGAACACCTACCTAATCTACTCTATAAACGAGTATCGTGCCACTGGATGAGTTGGAGATCACTTCCCCGCGGAATGGCTACCTATCAACCCCGCGGGAAACTGTTAATGTGGGTAGCAGAGGATATCCCCGGAGATCAAAGAAGGAACCTTAGAAAGAAACAAAAGGTAGCGAATAAACTTCGAAATAGCCTCTACTTGTGGACCGGGAATAATCATCAATATGCGTAGAGTGCCTATTTTGAGATGCACCAATGAACCGACCTAAGACTTCTTCCTCCAATAAAGCAACAGCGGTCGTGATCCTCTATCTTACCATTATCCTTCGAAGATCTTCTGGTTTTACTGCACATATACCTACATATCTAGGTACATATTTGACGTTTATAGGGTTAAGACGTTTGTCTAGCTCTTTTGTTCTCAAATAGCACACACCTAGATATCAAACTCGTAGCTGTCAAGCTGTCTGTGCTCCCCCTTGTGTTTTAAACTCAATTGGCATGCCCAGTTTATCTAACAAGCCCAAAACTGTCGTGCCTTCTGTGCGTATAAATTCATCGACGGTTCCCTGAGCTTCTACTAGAAGTGTTGCGGTGCCGACTTTTAGATGCTCGAAAAATATCCAGCCCACGACCCAGCAAAGCTGTGCCTCTCGCTCGATGTATGCCGCGGTATAGATTTGTCGGAGCAGGGGGTCGCAGTGCTTCTGAACCGCTCTCAGGAATGACCAACATTCACGATGCATCGAGATGTACGGCAGCGATAACTCGAGCGTTTCTCCTTGTAGCGAAAACATGAGTGCCCTAATTAGCTGATCTGGTGATAGGTTTGTCTTCTCTGAGCCCTTTCCGTGTTTTGCCTTGGCTTTCTGCTTTATCTTCTCGGGGTCGTCGATCTGCCCTAACATAAGGGTGCCCTCTTCTTCCGAGCCTTCTGTCTCCCACAAGCCAAGGTCGACGATTTTGGCAACGTGCTCTGGACTCCAATCGACTTGCCCTTTTCCTCGAAGATAACGATCCATAAACATTGAGGAGACAGGGGCGCCATCTTTGATTCCTCGAGGTCCTGCTCGAGACTCCAGGGACACCTTTCCACGACGCTTGTTAGTGAACACAGCCATGGTTGTGCCCATTTGGAGGCAAAACTTTTTCATAGATTGACTCAGAGTTTTCGGTGCATCCCCCACGAAGAAGGATGAGTCCCCTAACAGGGTCCTCACGAGATCCATGTCTTTCCAAGTTCTCGTTAGGAGGTTTGCGCTCCGTAGCGCATTGTACAGATGTAATGAATAGGTGATTGAACCCCATGCATTTGCAAGCGCGATACCGATATCCCATATCTCGGAGCGGAAGTGGTAAAGCATTAGACCACTGAGAATCGGCGACGTCTTTAACAAGAGGTTCTTTTCCATAGACAATGGAGCATGTCCACTTAGTTTCTCATATGCTTTGGCCTTTACCTTATATCCGGGGTCGTCCAGCACCCATTTTATCTTGCGTTGATATTCTCGTAGCATGTGATCATTACTAGCGGGCCAGTTCTCGATCTTCAAGTTTTTATGAAATTTGAAGTATTCTTCGATTTCCCGATCAAAGAATTTGAGGTTCTTCTGGAGCGTTTCTAAGCACTTCCCGGCGTGTTCGCGGAGGATATAGTGAATGTCGAGAAATATTTGAGCAGCGAAGACAAGACAGAACGAGATTTCCCTTGTGTTGGTCAGTTCCTGGATCCCACGCAAGAATTCATCCTCAACCGGATAATTTGCAACGCCACGGACCACCGCCATATGCTCTCCAAAAATTGTCATAAGCAGAATGCGATCCTCCTCGAATTTCTGGTACCCGGTCTTGGAGGCTCGATCGCTTTGAGGGTCGTAGTAGCCAAACATGCCGTCCTTATATAACGGAATGTTATCGGGTTGTATGACGGGGATGAAGGCACTTACGAGTCTACACGTTAATATGTAGGTGCCATCCGCAATGTCGTATGTATCGTAGTTAAAATTGTCCGCGCTATCCTCGTTGAAAATATCGGAAACATCGTATCCCTTCATCAGCATCTGGACTAGGTACCACTTGTTTAGGACTTTCCATAATCCACCGTGGTCCTTGAATAATGGCTCAACATCGTCAGCTATGACATAGTTAGCATCTATCTGATTTAGAAGGTTGAAAGTTAAGATTGATGCTTCAACGACGGCAAATCGAAGGGATCACTCTGGTGTATGACTTACTGAGGTGCCTTGCCAAGTCGATTGCGGTGTTGGTGGCAACAGCAGCAGCAGCGAGGTCAAAGAATCCATCTCTATAGTTAGTCCAGATCCATTCAATGCGCGATCGGATCTTGTTGACATCGTTGATCAACATCGTCAAAGCAACGAATAAATCCTCTAAAGAGTCGGCCGGCTCCGCTTCGTATGCTATCTTGTCACCTTCTAGCGGTTTCGGTCTCTCCAAGTCTGGGGCGTTGAGGAAGTCATCCGAAGGCTCATAGACTTGTAGAGAGGCGAATTGGTTGACGAAGTCACTCACGCCGGGCTCGTCGCTAGAGGGAACAGGGGAAGGGGCTGTCTCCTTAGTTTTCACTCGTGGCTTTAAGACTTCGAAGACTTTCTCAAGAATTCCCACGAAGTATCCATGCTTGGCATCTGATAGCTCATCTGGAACCGATCCTTGTTCGGCAAGCTTCTCACCAAAGCCACCACGAGCTATGATGACTCGGCGTAAAGTTGCCATGAAAGAGTTCGAAATAGATACATCACGTTTAGATGCGACGAACTCAGCCAAGGGTACAAAATCCTTGATCTTGATTATATATTTGTGGGCGGGAGATGGCTTAGTAGTGGATGGCTTCTTTTTGGCTTCTGCCCTCGCCTTGCCTTTCAGTCGGGCTGATGTGGCCTTGATGGTAGGGCCATTGATCAACAGGTCAGATGGATACCCGCATGATTTTGCTGTTGAAGCAAGCCAAGCAGCAATACTATCGGTATCTTCTTTGTATTGCTGATATGAACTGACTAGCCCTGGAGGAGGCATTTTGTGATAACATAGGTATTGGTAAAGAGGTAACTGGAAACGAAGAAGAAGAAATAATTTACTACCTTACTACCTAAGTACCTAAGGTACTGGTCACGGTGAGTTTAAAGAGAAGGTCTGGACATCAACCTGGTAGGTACCCACCTACTACCTAAGGCACTAACGGGTCGTTTGCCGGTCTCTTCTTATGCAAGTGTTGGAGGCAGGGACTTCCAGTTGGGCAGCTTCTAAATACTAGGTAAGTACCTGATTTAACATTGAATGTTGGGTTTATGCATTATGCGGGTAGCCACGATTTGCACAGCGCAGCGTGTACCTACCTACTAGGTACTAAGTACCTACATATGAAGGAACGTTGTAGAAAAAGAGCGGCGTATTCCGAAATTCAATGTCTAAAGCTTACAGGAATACGTCACGAGTATGAGGTTACTAAAGATTTAGTAGGTAACTTTTGTGTAACAATACTAAAAAAGGTTCCGTTAAATGTTGGTATTTGTGACTAATACACCGTCCATATTGACGTAAGCTTGTAGGTACGCATAATATCATATCGTGAATATCAGGCTACTCCTTCTTATTAAGCAAGGAAGCAGATACACTAAATGCTCCAACCTATTTGCTGTGTCTTCCATGCTTAAGCTTTTTATCCCTCACGCAGTTCACGTTGTTCCTTTTTAACGTTTTGTCGTCCCGCCTTTGTAACCGAATACGTACCTAGTAGGTTTAAATGTACTAATACGGATTACGCCATATCTAAGGTACCCCACCACAGGCATCTGATCCCGGTACGTCGGCGGCTATATTCAATTCTTTCTTTCGCCGGTCTCGCCGTTCATCGTGCGAAAGCATAGTCCAATTGATTTCGCATGAAGGTATGCCCGTCCCAGATTCATCTTCTGTAGAAGGTTCCCGGAAGCCGTTAGATCGGCAGAAGCAAGAGGGACCCGAGGAAACCGTTGATCTTCCGTCTTTTTATTCTCCGCGATCTCGGCCGACCCGGGAAAATGAAGGTTCCCTCGTCACAAGATTAGATCGCGACGAATTATCTCTCTCCTCCGCCGCCCGCCTATCTACTTCTTCACCTCCGACCCCTTCAACTTCCACGAGCGATGCAACTCAACCACCTCCGCCCTCCTCGTTACTCTCTCCCGCCTTCACTCCTCCCGCTACCCCCGGTACCGTGACACCCACTCCATTAGCCGAACGACAGCCTCGAGGTGTCCCCGTAGATTCTTCCATCCCATCCGGCGGCTGCGGTACCAAACGGCCTAAATTACTCGAAACCCTACCTGAAGTCCAATGCATTGTACGCGCTCGCATTCCCACCGTTGCCGGAACGGAGATGTTTTTACATCTATACACCAACAATGCCGATAACAAAGAACATCTTGCAATCGTGTTCGGCCCGCATATCAGAAGCCAGTCACTTGATGCGCCGAGGGAAGGGGAGACAGAGATGGATCGAATGGTAAGGGGCGCATATACTGGTCGCCTTTACCCTGGACGGACGAAGAGCGGGATGGCAAGTGGTGCGTCATCTGCTGCGGACGAACCGGTAGCAGTTCCTAATGGCCCTCCGCTTGTTCGAATACATTCGGAATGTTACACTGGCGAGACGGCGTGGTCTGCACGATGCGATTGCGGGGAGCAGTTAGACGAGGCGGCACGTCTCATGTCGCTACCTAGCGCCGTGAACGGAGGCATTGTCATCTATCTGCGACAAGAAGGTCGTGGCATTGGGCTCGGCGAGAAACTGAAAGCATATAATCTACAGGATCTGGGATCTGACACGGTGGAAGCGAACTTGCTACTGCGACACCCAGCAGATGCGCGTAGTTATGGGCTTGCGACGGCGATGCTGCTCGACCTAGGACAGAGCGAGATCCGCTTACTAACGAACAATCCAGATAAAATTCGGGCGGTCGAGGGTCCGAATAGGGAAGTGAGAGTGACAGAGCGCGTGGCGATGGTACCGCTGAGTTGGAAAGGTAAAGGGGGATTCAGGAGTCGGGAGGTGGAGGGGTACTTAAAGACTAAGGTGAGTTTTGTCTTAGTTTGTCTTCTTTTCTCATGGAATGCCCTTTTCTATGACATGTATAGTAACGTTGCGCAACTAATAACTAAAAAATCCATCTATAGATTGAAAAGATGGGGCATATGCTTGATATGGGAGGGTTACCTCCCTGATAATCACGTACACAGACATATCAGAGGTTCTCTCAAAAGGTGGTCGAGTAGAATGCGCGTGGTGTCTATATCTTACACCACCCCTACGGCAATAGAAAGATACTTAGATTCTCAACATCGGGCGGGACATTGATTTCTTGCCAGATAGAATTATATACGGAACCAAATTTCGTACTCCTGTCAGTAACATCAGTAACGTACATATATTTACAATATTATCTAAGTTTACATGTTTAACCTAGACAACATACATGTATGTATCATGGTAGTATATATGTATTTATCCTCTCATTCTACTATTTCGTGACATCGGGAATGATATACATATATAATATAGCGTAGGGAGACCCTGACCTGTAGAAATTCACTCTAATATGTATCAGCGTTTATCTATTGGGTCGCTCACCCTTAGGGGACCTCTACCCCGCTGCCTGCCCCGCCAACTGTGCAGTAACCGGGTACATATCTAGGTAATTAGCGTAGGTACCTACATAGCGGAGACAGCCCCACATCAATTCCCTAGCTCTCCAAATTAAATTATGCCAAGACATCTCGCAACGCGTTTTCCAGTTGGAGATCTTCAATCTGAACATTTAAACCTTTACCTTCGTGAATTGTGAATCGCGAAGTAGGTATTTTGAGTGATGAGGCCAACGCATCAAGTCACTTTTCTCTTTTTCATTCTAACACGAACCTCCTACTTCGGATCAAGAGATCCTCAATAATAATTCTAATAACGAAACAATATTCATGAACACCACAACTATTTAAACTCTTCCCTATCGAACCGTCGTCAAGGCCTGGTACACACATCCATATTTATATCGCTCCCCTGTGTGAAGAGCACACTTTGTCATGGGTGAAAAGGATATGCGTCTGCGTCTTGTCGTGCGGAGGGATGGATATCCGGAAGTAAGACTCATTTGGAATGTGTCTCTAGAGAACGATCCGACTATCTCGAAGCTGCTGGAGAAGGTGAATGAGACCTTCCCTCTAGAGATCGAACAGAAAGGGCTGGAGAACTATGTAGTCGAACTTCATGACAACGATGGCACAAGCTTCGAATGCTTACACTTCCAAACTGTACGATCTGTCCTAAAACCCGATGACCGAGTTTTCATCCGAGCCCTCGATCGAGACGACAATAAGCAACGTCGAATCAGTGGCCGATACAGGATATCATCCGATGGCAGACATTTGATTGACGGTATCCCTTTTGGACGCCGTCGCCTGAAAGTTTCCAGTAGCCAAGCTCCCGTTGTTCTTCCTCCGCGGAAGCGTGCCAGACTTGCGTATAATCAGGAAGACCTAGACGACGACGACGATGACGACGACTTCTTAGGAGACGAAGAAGACACACCTATGCTACTTATCACCAATGGCGAACAAGACAGTGAAATAGGGAACTCTTCGAGCGTCAGAATAAATGCAGAGTTCGATGATGCTGATGCCGATGCCGAGGATGATGATCCCGACAGTGAAGCAGAGATAGACGACGTAAACGATTATCCTGCACCTGAGCCCCAACCCGAAGATTCTGATCAGGACCAATCAGAAGCACCAAGCGACGAAGATATAGAAGATGAGGAGCTTGAGGATGAAGATCTCGAAGACGAACTTCAAGATTTGATGAAGGATAATGCCGATTACAACACGGAGGAAGAAGTGGAGTCAGAAGTAGAGCAAGAGGCAGGATCTTCTGACATGGAAACTTCAGATGATGGAGGGTTAAATAAGATACTTGCACTGCAAGCTGCATTTCCCTCGGCACCGGCGGCACTCTGCAAAAAGCTTTTAGATAGCTCGAACGGTGACTTAAAGGCGACGTACAATGGTCTTGTTAATGCGTTTGAACCAAAACTTCCAGAATACGCGTTGTTAGCTTTGTGTTCTTCAGGAGAACAGACGTCGCGAAAGACAAGTATCCCTCAAAGTGGAGCGCCAGTGGGTACTACATCGAATGTATGTGCAAAGGAAAGTTATGACGCCACTGAGGAAGACGAGGATCAGTGGGAATCAGCTGAAGAAGAAGATGAGGAAGAAGTTCCTGACTTTGTACGGCAATTTGATCATCGCGGCCTTCCTCCTGGCTCAATTACTTCAGGCAAGGGACTAGCGCAAATGGCGGCGGTATCCGGTTCGCTTACTAACAATTATATCAATGGCGAGAGCGAAACAACATCGACCTTGAACGAAAGTAAGGGAAGCCCTGAGAAGGCAATGGAGGAAGACGATGACACATCTAGCGACGATACAGGCTTTGGCTCCGAGGACGAAGACTCTGAATCCGAAAGTGATGGCACTTCTGAAAGCGATGATAGGGCTCTATCAGATAGCGACGACGACGACGAAGATGACGACAGCAATAATAGTGAAGTTGATAGTGACGGTAATAGTGTTGATCTCGAAGACGATGATTCTTCTATGTCCCACAATGTGTCATCCGGGTCAAATTCTGGTTCGGATAGCCTAAGTGAGGATGATAGCGAGGATAACAGTGAAGACGACAACGACGACAACGACGATAACGAGAGTGGACCGGAGGAGTCATCTACGAGACTCCCACTTTCTATACAACAACCAAGTGTTAATCAAGAAAACAACTCGAGTCAAGACACTACTAGTAGCGAGTCTTCAAGTGATAGCGATATATCTTCCTCCGAAGACAATTCCGAGGCCGAATCAAGTTCGGAATCTGAAAATGAACAGGTCGAAGAAGAGCCGCCTTCGGATCTCAAAGAGGCAGCAAGGCCACAGATTGCCAAAGAATCGAGTAGAGCTGCACAACAGAACCAGTTGCCCCCCGTATCAGTGAATCCGACTCCCGGGGCCAATCCAGTACCGGTACCTCCAGGAGCCGGTAAGGAGAGCACAAAGAAGCGAAATGCGCGCCGCCGGGCAGCAAAACGAGCTAAAAAGCAAGCTCAACAAGCTACAACTACAGATACTACGGCCATAAATAAGGAAGCCGAGCCCCCTGCTCCAATTCTAGACGAAAAGGCTCTTTTTGAAGCCAAACGTCAAGAATTGTTGAATGCGATTGCTAATGGTGGGGTGGAAATTAGTCTATCTAGCCAATTAGACGACTCATCGAGAGCTTCAAATGCAACAAAAAGAAAGCGCCAGGAATCGGACGGAGTTGACCATCAGACTATCCAAGAAGCTACACCCGCGAAGACACCCGCAAGCGAAGATGATCAGTCGTCAGGTTCGATCCAGAAAAAGCGTCGATTAGATGTAGGCGCTGGTCGGAGAATGCTCTTCGGGGCATTAGGTCTCCGCAATCCTAAAACTAAAGAAGACGAGGAAAAGCTACGAGAAAACCTTATGAAGGATGTTCGACCTGTTGAAAACCCGAGACTTAAGCAAGATTATAGTAACGCAGAGCAGGCAGACGGTGGAGAGGGAAAATCAACAAACGACCCTGATGCTTGGAAAAACAAAATCATCTATCGAGCTGTAGAGTGTTGCCAAGAAGGAATAGTGCTCAGCGAACCTCCTTTTCCGTTCATCCAGCGATGGGATCCCCAGCAGAAAGGGTATTGGTCTGAGAAGAAAAATAAACGTGGTGGCCAAAGTAAGCGAGCACAGCGCAACGAAGCCCATTTTTACCAGGACAGCCGCTCTAGCAAAAAGCGGAAGCACGATGAGTCCGCTATGTGGGACGAAGAGGGATACGATGACACATTTAACGGCATCGATGACACTACCGATGCAGACGTCGAGCTCAACTACGATGATCCCGAAGACGATCAACATAACGAGACGAACGGGCATACTAATGATGCAAGCCAGTTCACCGACATGGACGATCTCCCATCTTTGCCTTCAGATTTGTCAACGCTCCCTGATCTACGCCCCGGAGAAGTCCAAGCTGGTATGGTGATTACATGGCAGCAGTGGTCATGTTCGTCAGCAACCGGCTGGCAACCACAACTTTCTAATGTGACCGGTGTCGTGGTTAGGATTGACGATGACGCTACTGGCGTGGAAGTCTGCCTTGCTAAACGGGACCGGTATTTAGATAAAAACGAGAAGAAATATGACCACAAGGGTCAGCGAGTTTATGATAGATTCGAAGCGCCTGATTTTGACGAGGAGGAGGAAGAAGAAGACGAGGGCTTTCGAACCATGGGCTTTGCTGAAATGCAACAGCCGAAAATCCTTCAACAGCCGTTACCCGTGATGACAACTCGCGAAGAACGTATGGAGCCCGCTAGCAACCGCCCTGCTGAAAACCTAGCCCCGGAGGTGGAGCCAACTACCGCTACCGAAGATATGCAAACCGATGCCCCAGAACAATGCAACTCAGAACTAACGAAACAAAACGCGCCTAGTGTTGAGAAACCGCAGGCATCTCAGGTTAAGCAGGGGCAACAAACCAGCGATGGATCAGAATCGGGTCTATCTCAAATTAGTAGCCCTTCCCGACAGTTGCATGAGAGCACCAGCCAAGCCATCGGTGGAATAATCGGTGATCGGTCTGCACATGATACTTCAAGCCACGGAGATGTCACCTCGGATATTCCGTCAGATAAACCTAGCCTTGATATCTCAGGTTCGGGAATTCCGAGTGTTCGACAGTCATCCGCCCCGTTGTTTGATAGCCACGAGGATGATGTTGTTGTTGGAACACCAAAGAAAATCAAATCTAAAGCCATTATCCCCCCTTCATCAGTGGGCAGTGCTCGTAGTGGACGGCAGCCAGATTATGGCATGGACATGAACGATACACAACCGGATTCATTCAAAAATACAGATGATGGAGTCTCAAACTCGGAAGGTCCACGTGGCCCAGGATCCGATGAGGACGTATCGACCCCTACGCCAAAACCGAATCGCCAGAGCCAGTCAACTATTTTCAAGCAAGAGGGAACTGTAGAAAATCACCAATCATCATCACCGGCGAATCCATCAACTCCCAGCTCGCTGTCATCTATCAATACTGTTTGGAACACGGCCCGTACAGCACTCTCTTCCAGGAATACGCAAACTCCATCTCAGTCTCAATCTCAGTCTCAGTCCATCACTACCAAAATCCGAGCTCTAAAAGACCAAGAGTATGAGGAAGCGATGAGGAAACTTGACGATTTTTCAGACGACCAGGAGAGCATGTCAAGGGTTCCCGATAGCTTCAAACAAACTAGCCAGGCGTCGGGGCTCGGTGGTGTTAACAGATCCGACAAGCCTAAGCCTGTAGTTAAACCACGTTCGAATTCACCACAGGTTAAAATCTCGCCTCCTCCAACGAAGAGACGAAGATCAACTAAACCGCCAACTCAGTTCACGCTTCCTCCCGGGACACAGGTGGTCGACTTATCCTCGGATTCGGAACCTGCTTATGCAGAGAATTACGCTGATGACGATGTAGATGGAACCTATTCTCCTGAACCGGACAGCTTTCCTAGAAGCAATGGGTGGGTGCATAAGAAAGCGGATGTGAAGAACCGCAAACCAAGGAACGTGTCGGCGCCTATTGGATCCCACTCGACGAAGAAGGAATTATTTTCATCGTCACAAAGCTACCAGCCGTCGTTACCTACATCCTCTATCTCCAACCCTAACCGGTTCAAAGCTCGGAAGACAAGCTCAAGATTCTAGCTGATGTTATTTGGGAAACGTGGTTCTGAACCGGGCATATGAACGCTATTATCGTAGAAATTCTGGTATTCTGGTTTGCGGAGATGATTTAATGTGTTTGCCCGGGCGATTATCATCTATGGATACTATAAAAGGTGAAGAAATCCGAGAAAATGAAATCTCTATGCACCACTTCGAGGTTCGAGACGGTATTCATAGATAATTAGGATGGCGTGTATCACATTATGCATGTCCATCCCCTAATACATGAATAATTTAGTGAGTTGTACTAGATAGCTGAGCGAATAGCTAAGCAAATGAAGACAACAATACAAATATTGGGGATGATCCGTTTTCACAGTGAAAATCATACAATATAGCCGTGACGAGCGAAGCTAATGCCTGAGAGGTTTAATCGTGGATCTCTAGCAGATATCTCCGTACGGCTCTTGACATAACTACCATTGGCCTGTAATAAAATAATCAATAGATGGTACAGGGTGCACAAGACAAGACTCGACGTTGATAACCTCGTGTCGATAATCCCGATACTTGGGAGTATGTCGATCTCTAGCGGATATGTGTGTAGGTGAGAAATAGGCTTGTATGTACAATATGCTTCTCTCTTTCTTTCGATTTTTCCTTTATTCTTTTCTCTTTGAGTTCTGACGTCCTTTTCTTCCTTTATGCCCAATTCGCAAACGGCACCTTCGGATCGCATCGGTTTCTGAGCTCTTAGTTACTCCGCGCACCTCCCTTAGCCTCTCTCAGCTCTTCCATGCGGGCCACTCGCTTCTTGAACTCGACGTACTGGCACTTCTCGTAGCTATGTCGCTCGTCCTGTTCGCGGGGTGGGATGTTAGCGTTAGTCTAGGTGGGATAACCGAGGGTTGGCGGAAGGGTAGGCGAGACAACGCACCTCGCACTTCCATGGTAAGTAGTATGTGTCGACTCGACATCTGTTCAAGGGAATGAGGAGGTTCGCACAGCTGTCTCGATAGGCTATGGGGAGTTTGGCATCTCGCATCTCCTCCCGCGTGGCTTCTGGACCAATGGGTTAACTCGGATTAGCAATTGAAGATGGAAATGCGCGGAATTTGTGTATGGTGATTACGTACTTGGGGGAGCCTCGGAAGAGCTTGTTAAGAGGCCCATTGTGCGATATATAGAGGTCGGTTTGTTTGGACAGGTAAATACTCGTTGTGACGTGATGGGTGTCGAGCTTCGATGTAGCCGGAGCTTTCAATTGGAACCGCCTTCAAGGTTCCGATCCTAAGACTTAAAGGTGTGGCCGTGCACGGCATTAGCCTAGAATTCAGCCACAATCATCGAAACACGGTTATTTATATATATCTGATAGATGAGGAATCCATTCCGGATATAGAATTAATATTCAGATAAGTATATTTCTTGGCACTTTATAGAATCTATTTATAGGTAGGTTAAAAGGGTCACAAATAACTTTAGGCATTAGTTTAATGCTATTCTCATCTACAAAACCACTATCATCTAGATATCTGATACCGCGTATTTGACTAGGTAGGTAGGTACTACCTATAGGTACCTAGGTAAGTTTTGTTATCGTGGAAGATTTCTTATTACCTAGGTATAACCCTAGATTTCTTGCCGATGTCTGACAAAGACAATTCGACTGATCGAAATTAAGTGGTATCAGCGCCTTATTAACTTGGAAATACCAAACTGAAACTTAACACTAAATGACAGTATAAGCTATGATGATTGTTTAAAGTGTTTCAACAACTCAGGTAGCTGGTAAGCCCAATCGACACAAGCAGACAAGTATACTACAAACATTCAGAGACAGACCATCTAAGAATTCGAGTCAAATTCGAGTCACTGCACCGCATGGCACAGATACCTAAGGTACAATACCTAATACAATGCGTCGGGTCCAGAGTCAAGGTCCTACCACGTTCGTCTATATCGAAACCGCTATACCGATCCTCTGGGAACATGTTTAATTAAGTCTGACAAACATTCCGATAATATAATCCAATCCACATACTAATGCATAGGTTGAAATAATTTGAATTATTTGACACGCTGTTTGTGTGTTCAAAAACAGGATATAATTCGCCTCTTCTTTCCATTTGAAAACGTTGAATCAAGCAATCTGACAGCCTGATAGCTCAGTCATAATGATCGTCAGCTATACCTTGGAGATGATATCGCGGCTTGGCAGATCGCACCGTCTTCCTCGATCTGGTATAGTTTCGGAGGGCTGAGGGGGAATAAGCTTAATCCCAACCATCCTCTTCTCCTTACAGCGCGCCTGAACGTGTGCCGCCAGTACCATGTCAGACTTCGCCTCGCTTGAGGCTGGGTCCGCTAGAAAATCCTACTGACGATCTCATCCCATAAAAATGCCCGGTCAAACACAGGCATCATGTCCGTAGTATAGTGCAGTCCTAGATCGTGGTGCCTAAATAAGAATGGATTCGTCCCACCTAGCATGATGTTTGTTCACGGCATCACTTCATCGCCTTTTTCGCTCTTTTCTGTTGGCGTCTCCTTTTGTGTTTCTTATTTTTCCTTATACCTATCAGAATAGTCACGATGAGGGGTTCCGTGGTTGGGAGCGTCGTCTCTTCCTTATTGTACTTCGAAGCCGTCCACGGTTTCGGAATTCCTGCACCATATGCGCAACCGAGAGAAGCCGGCGAGGAAATTCTAGCTGCTCTCGCCGATCCAGAACAGCCTGATAGCGGCGTAGCCTTCTTCGAGCAATATATCGATCATAAAAACCCGGAGCTTGGTACATTCAACCAGACCTATTGGTATAATGCAACTGCGTGGAAGGGCCCGGGGTCTCCCGTGGTTATGATTACTCCCGGAGAAGTCGCCGCCGCGGGTTATGAGTTATACTTGACCCCTCAAGTGATTTCCGGCCTTATCGCGCAGGAGGTCGGTGGTGCTGTCATCTTGATCGAACATCGATACTGGGGCAACAGCACGCCGTATAAGGTCCAAACGACAAAGAATCTTCAGTATCTAACCATGGACCAATCTATCGCCGACTTCGTCCACTTCGCCCGAACAGTGAAGCTGCCGTTCGATGTAAACGGGACGGGGATATCAAACGCGCCAAAAGCTCCTTGGATCTGGAGTGGTTGTTCCTACCCCGGCGCGTTGGGAGCCTGGACCGAGAGTATTGCCCCCGGAACATTCTGGGCGACGCACTCAACCAGTGGCCCCGTCGAGGCTATCTATGACTTCTGGCAATATTTCCATGAAACCCAGCAAGGAATGCCCAAGAACTGCTCCAAGGATTATAGTGCCATCATCAACCACGTCGATCGTGTGCTCACTCACGGTTCCCGTAAGGAGCAAACTGACTTGAAGCATCTATTTGGGCTCCAAGACCTCACGCATCTCGATGATGTTGGCGCGTACGAACCCCTACAATTCAAATGTCTTTTGTTAGTTTTATAATACTAACCTATAATTCCAGAGCTATTTCCTCGCCGATCTCAGCTTGGCAAGGCATGGACTTTTTCTCTGGTTACTCCCAGTTCTACCAAATGTAAGGCATTGAACTGTGGTTAGTGTAAGCCCCGGCGAATAAAAACTGACTGCGCTTCTTTGTTATAGGTGCGACGCTATCGAGGGCTTCTTCCCGAACTCGACCAACTCGACCCGGCCGTCTAACCACACAAGCTCCTGTGGAGTTGGTGTTAAGAAAGCTCTTCCCAACTTCGCCAGATGGTATAAATCCAAGTTCCTACCTGGACGTAAGTGTACCCGTATAACCCATTGCTTTAATACGAGCTAACAAGGCACAGGTTGTAAAGATCTGGGTTCTGGTTCCGCGTGGCAGAATCAGCTCGACGTAGGATGTTTCGACACCTACAACGCCTCTAGCCCGATGTACACGGATCTATCTCAGGCGAATCCGTTCACTCGTACTTGGCTGTGGATGACGTGCAACGATCCCTTTTCGTGGTGGCAGACGTAAGTCCTCCCCCTCTAACCATTCCCCCCCATCAACCTCCCCTATTAACACCCAAACCCAGCGGCGCCCCAGCAAACCGCCCAACAGTCTACTCCCGTCTAGCCGACGCCGCCTACTTTGAGCGGCAATGCTCGCTATTCTTCCCCAAAGAGGGGAATTACACCTACGGCAGCGCGCGAGGCAAAACCGCCGCCGAAGTAAACGCCAAAACGAAAGGGTGGATGCTTCCCGATTACCTAGACTCGGAATCGCGCCTGCTCTTTGTAAACGGCGAGTTCGACCCCTGGCGGTCAGCTTCCGTGGCTAGCGAGTTCCGACCGGGCGGACCGCTGGTCTCGACGCCGGAGGTGCCGAGTATTATCGTGCAGGACGGACATCATTGCAATGACTTGTTTACGGCAGATGCGCTGATTAACCCGGGCGTTAAGAAGGCGCAACAGGAGATTGTAGCGCAGATGGTCAAGTGGACGAATGAGTTTTATGAGAGGGCGAATGGGACGACGACGCGGCGGAGTTATCCGCCTCCGAGAGGTTTGAGGGCGGCGTTGTAGGTGCTGTAGTGCGGGGTTGGGGCTGGGGTTGGGGGCCATAGAGGTACCTCCTAGGTGCCACTGTAGCTGTATAGGTAGGTACCTAGGTACCTACCCCGCAACATGTAGGAGTAGAAGGGAATACGGACGACGACCTCGGACGCTTGGTTAGTTGGTTCACTTCGTTTTGTAATTACATAGAGGTATTTAAGAGTATAAAATTCATTCCTAAAATAATAAGTCAGCGCAATGATATTTAAACGTGGTTTGTCAAAAACACCATAAATTTACATCATTTGCTTTACATGCACCCAAACCTTGGACACTTCAGGAAATCCAGGCTAATAATTAGATTACGCTTAACACATTAAGTCTAACATTATAACGTTTCTAACTCTTCCAGTCCCCGGGTCTTCCAGTAAAATAAGTGGTGTAGCTATTCGTATGCGTAGCTTCGGCAGTACCGTTACTCTTATACGTCGCCGTCACCTTCTCGTTTCCGTCCGCAATGACTAGGTCGCTTAAGACGCGCTTGAAGAGCTCTAAGGCAGCGACAGGTTGGTAGTATGGTACTTCGTGGCCTGACTCGTAAACTCGCGTAAAGGAAAAGTTTCCGTATTGTCGGCTCTCGCCGTACTCGACGCCGTCCACAACAAAGGGTGCGTATCCTGCCGATGCGAACTCTGTCGAATGT
Organism: Annulohypoxylon maeteangense; assembly: GCF_022496945.1. Taxonomy (NCBI): domain Eukaryota; kingdom Fungi; phylum Ascomycota; class Sordariomycetes; order Xylariales; family Hypoxylaceae; genus Annulohypoxylon; species Annulohypoxylon maeteangense. Next base: position 42,845 of record NW_025953276.1, read on the forward strand.
GTGTAGTTCACCTTTAGTGATACAGCCTCGCCACCCATCCAGTTACAGATATAGTCCTATCATGCTGTCGTTAGCAACATACTCGGTACTCAATCTCGATGTTGGGAGATAATATAATATAGGGGAAGTAGCAGCTTACAGCATCGCCATAGATCATCGCAATGCGGACGTCTTTCGCAAGAAGGCTTTCAAGATCTTGTAATAAGTTTGGATACACGAAGTCACCGGTGTAGTCAAAGCCGATCCATACTTGTTCACTGCTCGTGGACGTATAGTTGATGTCGACACCAATGGCGTTTTGAACTGTCGCTGTGTTGAGGTAATCGACCCAGTAGCTGGGCGGGATGTTGGCACCGTCTTGCGCTCGAATATCGTACGCGTTTCGTCCACTCACGACACTGTCCAGAGTTAGAAATGAGACACGTGACGACCAAATTTCATACCATTCTCCCAAGTGCCTAGCAAAGAGTGACTAATGAAATTGCCACTTACTAATATACACCTTCCACTAACGACCGGCAAATGGCAGTGGCTTGAGAGCAGAGTGCTTTGCCATCAGGTGTCGAGCGATCCGCAGAGAAGCATTGATCGATGGAATCTCGGCAACCGCCTGGGAAGTAGTAGTTGTTCAACATATAATTGTACATCGTCTCATTAACGGCCTTGAGACCGTACGTGTTGTTATAGGCCATGGCGGCATAGTATGGAGCCTGGATTCTTTCCGAGATAATACCGTTAATTATGCCGAGGGTATGCATGTTGAGCTCAACCCCAGGAATGGTCTTGTTCTTAATTAACTCGTTCTGGTCATAGAAATAATTGAAGAATGCCGGCCCGTAGTGACCTCCATACGACTCGGTCCAGAGGTTGAAACTGCGAGATTTCACAGTCTCGTCGAGGGAAGGGAGGTTTTGGATGAAGCCTTGCAGAACCTCCCAAGTACCCTTAGCAGCTAGCTCTGTCGTATCAAACCTGTATGGGTCGACATCGCTATACCGGCCGTCAGGCGTAGATGAGTTGACAGGCACCCCAGAGGTCTCGTTGATGACCCCGACGACCTCGTCGGCGTAGGAGAAACCGACGCCAAGGGGTTGCGACAGGAACAGAAGGTTGCTCACTTCGTTCCATGCGTACGGGTTCACGACCGAGGTACCATTATGAGTGACATTGCAAGGACCAAGCTCTGCGAGACGATAAGCACTTTATATATCGAACATGTCTACTAGGTAGGCAAGAAAGAGAAAGCTAAACGAACCTTCAAATAGACCTATCAGCGAGTCAGAGCCCGGCCCTCCGTTGAGCCACAAAGTTAGAGGCGCTTCGTCGGGGTTGTGTCTCGCTTCGAAGAACCAGAAGAACATGTGAGTTTCTTCGTCGACGTCCACATAACCCGAGTAGGATTTGACTCCAGGCGTGGTCTCACAAATACCCGGTTCCTTGTAACGGATTGTGGAGCCTCCAGGCGACGTGATGGTTTTGACATCAGTTGGCTCTGCCGGGACTTGCTTCCGGATTAGCCTCTCCACGTGAGGAGGCAGCGAGCTTGCGGTTCCCAGTCCTAAGAAGAGAGGGGAAAACTGCAATGCTGCTAACGCAGCTACCTTTCCGAGACTGTACATGGTGCAGTAGCAGTCGCGATTCGCCTCGACAGGTTTGACGAAGAATCGGGAAAGAAGAGGGTGAGAGAGGACCCAGACAAGTGGGAGTTGTACCGGTTCGGCTCACTAGTTCTTATACATCACAAGTAAGTAGGTATTTAGCTGATGTTTGCAGAGTACAGAGGTAGTGATCGGCTCTATACCTAGCACGGCTCAGCTCGGGGGACCCGGACCTCTCACTGAGGTGATATTCGAACCCACAAATCTATACGTGTGCCGTATGCAGTCCCCTGTATCACCCCCACTCCTTTCCATAGGGAGAGTACGCTGTATGCAGGACAATGAGCTTGTTGCAGTGACGTGCTTGAATGGTAGGTACGGGAAATATTGTGTTTACAGGGTTGCCTAGTCTTCGATGAATGCTTCGTCGATGAACTGCCGGTTTGGATTAGGACACCCTTCTAGCTCAAGGTAGCTTCGTTGGTTTCGACCGTAAGTAGTATCCGTGCCCTGTTCCCTCGTGTTTGCCAATGTTCACCACCGACAAACTGCTGGAGTCGAATTGGGCAGGAGTGAAAACAAAGCCCGCGGGGTAATGCTACAGGACCTATTCATAATCATTAACAAGACCGGATTTTCCCACCGTACGAACATCATCGTTCAGTCGTAGGTTGCATACCAGGTAGGCATGCATAGCCAAATACCACATATCTCAGCCCCCCCCTGCGATGGCCTTATCTCTCTACCTGTGGACAAGGTCCTGCGGGGATGTGAGACAACAACACGACCGCCATTCCTGATCTCCAAAATCGCCAAAACCCTGAGTCTTTCAAGTTTTCAAACATCCACGCTGACGACAACTATACTTGAAATGCGACTAATGGAACAATCCATGGATGTCATAAGTTACACTCTGATACTAAAAAAATCATGATAAAATACATTGAAAGTAAATTTCGAAAGGAATTAGATTCTGAGACATAGGTTCTCACTTCATTCTTCACCTACTTAACATTCTCTAGCTAAGAAGCGGACTAGAAAAGAAAAAGAAAAAAGAAGAAAAAGGAAAGAAATCTAGCGTAGATCCTAGTTGCACTAAAATCCTAAGCTAGGACGCACAGTTGGGGGCTGACCTATCTTGGCAGGTACCTACCGTATACCCAGGTACGTAAAATTGTGCCATCTACTCGGTGGCATATCAATAACAGGGACCCACCCCTGTCGCCATAGCATGAAAGCGTAATCTATCGATGTAATCGTACATTTACATCCATATACCTACTACTTATGTACCTACATAAGCAGGCGTCAAGTTCATGGAAAGCGTCTTGCTCCAAGTTGCTCCGTGCTTAGTTCTGAGTCGGTTGACGAGATAGTCCGACGAGGTCCTGACCTTAGGAATGCTCGGTACTTATCTTTCTCGTTTATGTAATGTTTGATGCCGGTGTGTCGATCTGTAGACCGGGCTGACTAGGTACACAGGCGCTAAGAGGTACCGTAATCAGTGGGATTCCTATTCTCCACCGCGCTACCAAATAGTCTATTCCGCCTAGCTCTTACGCTGTACGCACGTATTGTAGCACGCTACACCGCGAAAATGTCAGACTCGGGGTCGGGGCTGTCTATCAATAGCATGCCATCCATGTGGAGAGTATGTTGTAGCCCCAAACACCTCTAGTGGGACATACGAGCTTTTATACCTGCGTGGTGGAATTTTCTTCTTCTTCTTTCCTTCAATAAAATCATAGGAAACTAACGACTGTGCCATAAGCTACCATACATGGGCAAGGTAACGCGTATCAAGAATAGGATCTGGGGGGGTTGCCAACCGTGGGAGCTTTGTGTTCTGTCCTACTGGACTTATACCATATCTTCTCACTTATCATCAGCCAGGTTGTCAATCTAAGCCAGGCTCTCGCCACCAGCGAAAACGATAGCGCACGACATGCGCACGTTTTGCAATCTCGTCGAACCGGTTCATCCATCGAGGAGAGATGTTACCGTACACTCGAAGTATCTGAAGATTCTTGAGTGATGTGATAGCATTGAAGAATTCTGTTTCCTTTTTCAGGTTCGCACGCCCCGACCAGCCAACGGATTCGACAGGTCGAGGACCCCAATCGATAACCAAGGTCTCGATGTTCTTGCCATGCTCGGCGACGGCTTCGAAGGTCGACAACCAACTGTTCCAGTTGGGATGTTCGGTGGCTATTAGAAGGTAAAGCTTTGATAACCTGTCGAATTTCAAGTTTCCCCTGACGCCGAACCCGATCCGTCGGTCGTTCCAGCCGGGAATCTCAACGCGCAAGATAGCCTCACCATGAACCGTCGGACTGAGTTCTTGATATAGGCTCTTACAGGTAAGCATCAGGGACGGGAGTGGACGGGAATACGGTACATCGCCGAAGTAAACAATCTGGGGGCGTAGAGTGTCTTCGAAATCGGAATGATTAAAAGCGAGATAGAACTCGTATATTTTATCGCGGACCTCCTGAGGAAGTTGAAATAATGGTGACTGAGATTGCATATCGACTAGCATGGCGAAGATGACAAAAGAAATATTAACGATGATACATTTGAACACATCTGTAACTATTCAGAATTACAAGTTTTCTTCTGTTGGTTTCCGTATTTTGGATTAATAATGTTCGTAGATATCCGCATGCATAGGCGCGGCGCGGCGCGGGGCAGTTTCCAGCTATCAAGTTCGCCTGGGCAGTCTTCAGGCAGCTATGACACGGGGTGACGGGGTTTTAGGGCTGCCAAGACGGAAGCTACAATATGGATATGGATATGTACTTCCTACAGGCATTCTTAATTAAGGTCCTTTACAAACTATCACGCATTATGTAATACCTCTAGGTATCTTAATGAATGACAAGCTCATTCTCAAGTACTTGGGAATTATTAAAAAGAATGAAATAAAATACAAAAAAAAAACACAGAAGAAGGCATGTATCGAGGTATGTACTAGGTAGGTATCTACTATCTATCTGCATGATTCCAAGGTATGTACGTAAAGTCCGAATATTGCCAAGCTTTGGATTTTCTATGATTGGTTTAGTTCCTAGTAGATCTGGACCTCTCCCTATCCTATTAAGATTCGTGTCCCACTAGCCCCACTAGCCCCGCCATCCCTAGATGCTAAAGAACCAGCTACGTTCTTCTTATGAAGTTCAAGTTTGAACTTCTTCACCTACCTACATTATCTATTCGGTAAGTAGGTAGGTATCTATCATGAATACTTAGTAGGTGTCATGTCTTCGGATCTCATTTTGGATCAACCTCAAGATGGCTATGCTTCGACCTCTAGCAACAACTTTGTCTGGATATCTGATTCCAATTCCTCTCGAAAACTCATCAAAGCTCATGTTTCGAGAAACAGCCACGCAAAGGCTAGAAGAAAACGTATGATTGAATACCAACATATAACAATACAGCAAGGTCAACAAGAGCAAGGCAGTCGAGCCCTTTTCGAGCTGGATTTTCGGAAATTAGATCCACCATATTTTACCCTCATTGCTGATGGTGTAGGTCAGCATTATGGCAGTAGCAATACTTCCGTGTATTACCCTTCCATCATATCATCGCTTTCAGATCCAACTTCCGAATTTGAGTCATATCTGTTAAACTATTGTTAGTAGTTCTCATCTCTCGGCACGTGTAACATTCATATATATTCCTTTACTCACCCTACCTGTCTAGATATTCATTCAATTATCAAACATCGCACCGAGGACCATTACGTATCTTACGAACACATAGCTTTGCAGGAATGGTTTCCAGTTGCCGTCGCGCACCCTGGAATGCGAATGGGTTTGCTCCTCTGTGCTTCCAAAAGCCTGTATGTCCGTACAGGTGCTTCGCGATATCACCAGTGCGCGCTGCGCTATAAGGCGTCTTGCTTACGCATGCTTGGCGATGCCGTTAAAGCTGTTATCGGAACAACCAAATCTCCTGCTTTTACATCTAGAGTAGAAGACTCAACAATTTCGATCGCGCTACAGCTTGCGTCGGATGAGGTGAATATTCCTTCTTGTGAAAGGACCTCGACCCAACGGCGTAATGTTATCAATTTTAAAAGTTTAAAGCTAACTGCGCTTGTGTAGTTCGCCGCAGGGAATTCCATCGCGTGGGAGAGTCATATCAATGCTGTATATGAGATGGTTAAGCTGAATGGGGGCTTGGATACTATCAAGGGTATGAATGGTTTCTTGAGAGTAATGATAGAAGTGATGACGTCTAAACACCTACATGGTATGATATTAACAGCTAGCTCGGATGTCAACGACGTTTCGAAGCTATACAAACTAGAATATTTCTTTCGGGGAACCACCTCAATGAGTCGTTAGGCACTTCAGATGCGGAATAACGACGTTAACTACGACTAATGTTCACTCTGTCAGGCCATGACGATGCATCTGATTTCCCTAGGTCCAGGTATTTTACGTTCCTTTTAATGACTAATTCTCGTTAAATGGTAGTCGACATGCGCTTTTCAGATCATATACTGAGGGTACCTAACTATGCTATGATGGCTTCCTTTTAATCCTTGTTAGTAGTAAGTCATGAACTAGGCTAAGGTTATTAATCATTCAGGACATCTGGAGGAAAAAGGGAATTGGGAATATCCCATTGTTCCATCGAAATGGGTGGCCTTTTTTTTCCCAAACAAAGGACCGATGCCAGTTTACCCTCATAATCCGCATTCAGACAGACCTACAATTCTTTATTCAATTTGTTAGATATACCTAGGCATGCTTTCCAATGCTACCTCGGACAGCCACGGGTGATGAGACTCAACGAATTATACCCCTAGCTGCCTATGTGCCATTAACGGCACCAAAAACTACAAATTATTTTCTGTTAAAAAATCAATATGTCGGATAGCGATGACTTATACAACGCTACTCCCCTCGACGATCCAATGGACGTGGATGATCCCATGGATATAGACGATCCGCCTACGGATGATGTACCTGTACCTGAACCTGTACTTGCACCTGGAGGGGTCCCTTTTGATATGGGCCCCTTTTTCAGAAATACTGCTTCAGCTGTTAACCCTAACCTTGATTGGTCTGGTATAATTACTACTGGAAAGGCCACGTCTTCCAGTCAAGTTCCCGACTCATCACGCCCACCCCAACCGGGTTCTGGGCGACCCGGAGAAGGGCCCGGAGATGGACCGCCTAATCAAGAATCCTTCATCGCTGCTAGGCAGTATCCTCCTGGAGAAAGTTTTGATGACCGTGTAGATCAATTAGAGCAGACGACTGTTCTTGCTGAAGACCCACCTGATCCGTTTGCGAATTTCCAACCCGCCGGATTTCAGGGGTTTGGGGGACGTCAACTGACGCCTTGGGAAATTGCGGTTTACAACCAACCTTTTGATTCCGATAGCAGTGTAGATATACAGTTGAGCCACAGAGACTCCGAATCGCAGGAAAGCATCAATAATGCGGTCAGAGTCACAGGAAACTCCCAAGACGACGAATCCTTCCAAATAGAATATGAAGAGGAGGCGGACCATAATTGGGCCATTGATGGTGATAATCTTGGGGAGGGTTGGCCGGAGTCGGCCTCCGCGCCTATCAACAAGATCCCGAGTAATACTATATGGCGTGAGGCTATCTCCGAGCCGATACCAGGGAAGCAATCAGGACAGGCAGACAATACTGATTCAGATGCGAGCTCCGTGGCTCCTGGACATAATTCATCGACCAGCACTTTCATGCCGCCGGCGTGGAAGGCTGCTAGAGAAGCCTCGCAATCTGCAGGGTCATCTGTAGGGCCGTCTGCAGAGTCATCTGCTGGGTCATCTGATGGGTCATCTGCTGAGCTACAGTATTGGCTAACTGCTCTTGATTCCAATCTACTCGACAACGCCTTTAAGTCGCAAGCGGAAGGCGGCCCAGACGCCGTGTCGCCCGACGCGATGGAGCTTGAGGATGAGGTGATGGACAACGGGGACGTCATTCCATCCGAGGATTCTATCGCACCAAATCCAGCTTCCAGTCATGGTGCATATGAGGGGGCTTTCCCGCCTGGTTCACACATCGAATCCCCCACACCAGAACAATTCGATCAGGGCTCCCCGCCGGGTCCAACCCAGGGACCTTCCCCATTAAACCCAAGTCAATCAAATTCAGGGACAAGTGAGTTCTTCTCTGCAACCTCTCTATCGGACCCCTTCAAAGCAATCAACCCGTCGGATCCGTTTGTCCCCGGGCCGAATCTACCCGACCAGGCCGGTCCGTCTAATGCACCCCCTACAGCACCCAGCCCACCCGGGGGTCCCGACGCACCGGCTCCCGTTCTCCAGCCTAGCCAGACCTCAAGCGAATACCCGCCGGACTCCTCTAGGGAACTCATAGATTCGAACTCGGGCGTATCACCAGAAGCTTCCGGCGAGGCCGGCCCCCAATCCGCCAGCGGAAGTAATCAGCTCCAGCAGAGCTGGGACACACTGCCGCAGGGTTCGCAGTCGAGGCCGTCTTCTACCCACACGCCGAGGCGCAGATTCAGGCCCGGTGGACCGCATGTGGGGCTTTTTGGTAGAGCTCCTGATCGCTATCCCGATGATGATGATGACGATGACGACGACGACGATGATGATGGACGAGGTGGGCCGGCTGGTGATGCGGGAGATGGGAGCCCTGGCGGTGCGGGAGGTCGTGGGGGTTCTGGTGTTCCTGATTCAGGCGGCTTTGGTGCAGGCGATGATGTAGGCGATGATGTAGGCGATGATGTAGGCGATGGAGCAGATGATGGAGCAGATGGGACAGGTGGTGGGGGTACCGGTGCAGGCGGTACAGGCGATGCAGGCGGGAGCGGAGGCGGTGGCCGAGGTGGTGGCAGTGGCGGTAGAGGCGGTAGAGGCGGCAGTGGCAGTAGAGGTGGTAGAGGTAGTGGTGGCAATGCAGAAGATTCAGATGTCTCTCCGCGCGGCCCCGCTAAAGGCAAAGCTGCTGGGGGTGGTGGACCTGCCGGACCTCCTCCTACTGTTGACTTTCCTCATGATCCACGAGGAGGCATTCCTCCAGAGCTTCGGGGATTAGTTCGATGGGAGAATGGTCAACTTGTCGGTCCCGCTGGTGGACGTATCCGCCGTCTCGGCCTTGTCGGCCCTGGTGGTGGACGTATCGAGGTTATAGGCCCTGACGGTGTACGAATTGGTGGAGGTATCGTTGGACCACCTAGTGGAGGACCACCTACTGGAGGAACATCTGTTGGAGGACCACCTGGTGGAGGACCGCCTGGTGGATCTGCCGGACCTGCCGGACCTCCCAATGTCGGGCCTCCCCAGAATCCGCGAGGAAAAGGTCCTACAATAATTAATAACATAGGTAGAGGACAACTCGGTGGACGTGCTGGACCTCATGCCCCGGCACCCACGAGACCTCCTAGACCCCCTAGACCCGGTTTTGTTCAACCTTTCTATGGGCTACCCGCTGGCCTTTTCGGTGCCGGCGGTGGACCACCCGGAGGCGGAGGTGGGCCTCCTGATGATGGTGGAGGCGGAGGCGGAGGTGGACCTCCAGGCGGCGGCGGGGGTGGTGGACCTCCAGGCGGCGGCGGGGGTGGTGGACCTCCAGGCGGCGGCAGGCCCGTCGGTGGTCGACTTCCCGGTGGTAGGCTTCCTCAAACTTGGTCTGGTTTTGGTGAAACCCGTTCGGACTGGGATAAATTCACGGCAAGCATCGAAGCGCAAAGGATCCGAAGGTACTTTGAGCAAGACTCTGCTAACTTTCGGTTTGTACAAATACTTGGAAATGGCGCCACCAATGTAGCCTGTAAAATCAGATTTAGACATAGGTGGTGGCGATATAACCGTCCTGGCCTGAATTTTGTCGTCAAGCGTCCTTTCAGAACCCAGACGTACGACGCAATAGAGAAGGAGAAAGCGGCCCTTGCTGTAAGATATTGCCTTATATGCCTAGTAGTCTTCTTCTGGGAGGAGGGCTTACTTGAACCGGTATTAACTGATTGATAACGCAGGCACTTAAAGGGGCAGCGCATGTTGTTCAACCCTTCTCTCTCGCCGAAGGCGTTTGGAACCCACTTACCCAAGCTCCTGGCCCGACAATCATGATGGAATGTTTGGAGAATGGGAGTTTATACAAGTTCGCAAAAAAGAGGATGGAATTAGACGAGCACGACTTGCCTAACAGGATGCTCTGGAGACTACTTCTGTGCTGTGAGTTCTTATCCCCAGGGCCTATCTGGCTTCAATTTGCTACAACTAGGTAAGCTAACATTCTGGTTTTCCACCCAGTGATACGGGCCTGTATAGGATTTGCCTATCCACCAAGAGGGCTACAGCCAGGTCGAAACTTGGAAGAAATTCCCACTGCCAATATTGAACGAGCCTACCCAGCAGACTTGGTGCACGGCGACATGCATTCAAACAACAGTGAGATACACCGTCGTTCCAGAGTTGGTAGAGGCATTGCTGACTTAATGAAGTATTGTTTGCCGAGTATGAACCGGAGTCTTTTCCTGAGCATTCATTGGTACCAACACTCAAGACAATTGATCTCGAACGTTGTGGACAACCGCATCCAGCAAGTCGAAGAGCGTAAGTAAAATCGCGACCGAACTTTTAAGAAATTTTGCTAACATTCTTTCTAGGGGCAGATGGGTAGGAATTGAGGCAAATTTCCTCTCAGTTGCATTTGTACGTCCCCAACGTCCTTCCTCCCAAACCCTGGTATTGGTTTACTGATGTCTTCAAAATATATAGGCCATGCGTGCAATCATTACCTTACGTAGCCGCACTACTGCTAGACCCGTGTTCATTACTGGTCGCGAAGAACCTATCAATTCCTGGTGTGAGTTCCCGGAGGATGCTTACCCTGCCTTAGACCGAGATCTTGCGAATCTCTTAACGGAGATGGGCACCGATGATGGATATGATGGGGTGACTCTAGATGATGCTTTTAGACGAGCTCAGGAAGGCGTTGCGAGAGGAGCAGATTATTATGAGAATCGCGTAGGCGGAGAGTTTGAAACAGACGAACATATAATAGCTCTCTGCAAGAGACTAATTCTGGAACCTAACGAGCATGAAGATTCGGATTCGGAGGACGAGTATTAGAATTTACTGAGAAGGGGTTAGTATATTCGGAACCTTGAAAGTGTATCTTAAAGTTGATCATCAACTAGACTTTGTATTCCATGTAAAATTAAGAAATCTCTGACAATAAACTTGTTTAAGGTTCTTAACTCAGAATCATGTACTGAATTGTACTGCTTTGACATGTTCTTGTATTGGGATAGGCTAGACTCATGCTTTCCAGGTTATCTTGAAGTACAGCTGATTATCTGGTACATACCTACCTCTAGACAACTAGTTGCTCAATCACACAACTTCATAAAGCTCTTCCAACATCGATTCTATATACTCCTTCTGATCTGTTAAGAAGGCCCTGATGTTAACCAAGTCAAATGACTTATGCAAAGCCTCTCGGCGATGCTCCTCCTTTAACTTCGCACGGAAGCGCTCCTCGAGGATCTCTAATCTGTACTCTGTATACTGGGGATAGAGTTCGGCGAGGTTGCTTATTGGTCGGGAACCGGTGAGGATCGTCTCGTCCCGAACGAAAGGTGATTTTGGTCGTAAAGCGGTCACCATAGAGATACGCTCGCGACCCCCGAACGCTTTGAGAGCTTGGTGGTAGATGTATCTGCCCTGCATGACGACAGCCGTACCCTGATATACTATCAGCATCTCCTTGACTGCGATATCACATTTGTCATAGCTGTTTACTTACCATTGCAGGACCCCGAACCTTTCTAATCTCTCCGCTAGGCAACTCAATTGCCGTCTCACCTCCGACCATACCTGTACAATCGGAAACCATGGTTACACAGACAAAAGGGAAGCTGTCGTGATGCCACGCGAACGATGAAGTCTTGTCACCATCAGCGGTTGTGCCTGTGTTCTGGTCGTTGATCGAAATGTTGATATTGGCGATCTCAAAGTCGAATGCTGGCACGAGCTCGATGCCGGCCACTTCAGAGATCTTGGCAAGGACTTCTGGGGACCACCACGCGTCGTAGGTAAAAGGAGCTCGTCTAAACCCAAATTAGTTCTCAAAAATGACAATGCAGAATAAGGTAAGTAGTCATATTGTAACTCACTCAGGACCCATTCCACGAACCATGTTCGCGCTAAAGGTGGAGCTGTAACGACAGTTCTCCAGCACTGGGTCGCTGAAGATCTCCCGTCTCATCTGTAGCATGGCGTCTTTGGAGAATAGGGGAAAAGGGTCTGAGACAGCTGTGGTGGAGATTCCGTGACCTTCGAGGCCGATGTCCTTCATCGTGTGGATCTTTGCCGGTGGCTGATAGCTCAGGTGTTTATTTACGTCCCATGAGGACGGTTCGGTCGCGCGAGCCTCGTCGATTAGGAACTGGGGTATCTCTGCGGAAGGGCGCGTAGCCTTCTTAGTCTTGGGACCAATGACATGAGGAGCCTTTGGAAAGGTTGTTGGGGCTGTGCTGGTTGGGCTGATAGTTAGAGCCGGCATTATGGTGTAGTAACTGTAGGATGGGATAAATATCTGTATCTTGGTATTTTGACCTTTTGTTACTTATGAAACTCGGAAGCCTGTGATATACTATCGTGGGTGTATTGCGGATGATATGGACACGATATCTTTATATCTATACCCGTTAGACTTGTCACTGCTTGAAATACCCCCGTACTAGGTCGTAGACTCGTGCTTCATAGGAAGACTAGAGTTAGATAGCATCCGATCCCATTCCGATATACAATACCTTTCTACATATCTTATCGTGGATCCCTCTTCTTAACTGGTTGATAAATTTCCAAGATAAGATGAATACTAGGTAGGTAGCTTAGACACTCGATCCTATCTTGGAAATGTATGTCGTGTGACGATTCCTCCGCATTTCTCGGATCGGGTCTATGATAGACTGTCTATCGCTTTCTAATTCCGATCCTTTCAACCCGAGAAAGCCATGTCGATGCCTTTTATTCATATGGGATCGGCTTCTTCTCTGGGGTATCTCGAGTATATGCCTGATAGACTCCATTATATCCAGGTCATGGAAGCCAATACCAATTCATAGCCCCCATCTTCAAATGGACAGCGTCTTAGGCCACTGATGCCTCACAAGTTTCTTCTATACCTAGGATAGCTACTAGTCTAAGAAGCCGTTGCAACCAGATAGGGTCGACTCGTTGCTACCTAGAGCTAGCTATCGATCGCGCTTATTTCATCTTATCTAGGTTACTAAATGAATCAATTGGCTTAAATAAGAAGAGGTGGATCTAATTTGAGAGGTACCTAAAATTGTAGGGTATGGAAGTGCTTCTGAGTGGCCTCGGATTAGCTGGTTGAGAGACCAGACCATGGCCGAAAATCTCTGGGTTAGTAGGGGGGTATCATCGTCGTTAGTAAGCTTGATAGGTACGTCCGCAGCCCTAGAAACCATCAATATCTAACTCAGGGCTTCCTAGATGTCTATCCCCGTTCAATGCCAATTATATGCATACCACGTCAGCTAGAACGGAGCTGTTCCGCAAGAAGCTGGAATCAGGTCGAGAACCCGAACTATCCATCGAAGATTCCCATGATGGTATAGCTTCCCTAGGCAATTATGCCGATAACGGTACGCTTGGTAGGGTTTCATCCTTTTAGATATTACCTATTGACTATGTCCATAATGTTTCCTATCTTGGTACCGAGAATAACAAGTGCCCAGAAAATAGAATGCCGAAAGCAAATGACAGTAGTTGGCTCTTTGGAAGGTATATACTCGAGGCTATCTTTGGCTCCGTTATCTGCTCCCCGGATTTAATGTAGGGTCCATCATGATGCAGGACAAGGATCATGAACCGAGTACCACAGTAGAACCCGAGACTCGGATAGCGAAGCCGAGACTGTCGGCGGCGCTAGTTCGGGATCGCAGATATCGCGACAAGTAAGATATACCTACTAGCTACTGGGTAGTGATCAATGATAAGCTTTGATAAAAATATTAACTTGGCAACCTATTAGTCACTTACTAGGTAGGTACTAGGTAGGTTTACGAAGGAACTATGACTGTTTAGGTTCTTATTAGAAAGGCGAAATGCGAAGATATACTGTGTGCCTATAGAAACTTCGGATCCGATTGGCTAAATCAGTCTGCATCTTTCCGTAAGGGGTATGATACTAATCTTGTATTGGTTTTGATTGGTCGGAATACAGTATTGGGGATATGAAATACTGTATTGCCTGAAGTTAAAATAACGTCAACATGCTCTCAGGGAGCGATTCTGGATCTCCAATTTCTTGTACTATAGAGAGAAATTCCTCCGATGAGATGCCGATGTTGTCAAGAAACTCCATATTGCTGGTGGCATGCGGATGTGGAGAGTGCGAATGATGCCTGTGATCTGCTGTTGTTACGAGTGTACTGGTATCGCTATCCGCTGCAAGATGCCTGTTACGGTCTTGATTCTCTTTTCGTATGGACTCGATTGTCGTACCATCCGGATTAAATAAATATAGCATTCGATGGCCTTGCTGTCGCGTTTGGAATTCCCGATACAGGCCTTCTAGATGACACAATTCCGTCTTCCTCAATTTAGCCACTCGGTTTCCCCTAGAAATCAAATCATCTAGAATTTGGTGTGCTAGCTGGTGACAACTTTGGTAGTCAACCACGCCCGGAAATAGGGCGTTGGCCATAGTCAAGTGAAGAGCAGCTCCGAACGTGAACTCAACATCGTATGGCAAGAATGCTTCTAACAATTCGTTAAGTATCGGTATGCCTCATTCATTGCATCAATTGACCCTCACCTAAGAGACTGTACTCGCTTGTTAAAATCTGGAGTGTCTTAGCGGCCGACTTGATACCCGTTGAGATGACAGTCCCTGTCTGGGCTAAAAAGCTCTCGCAATGATCGTCACCAGGATATCCTAATACGTCAAGCCTTTCTTTTAAGACTGATAATAGGAGTGGGCGTGTCCCTACAATAACGCACTATTGGGGAATGATGTTAGAGCTCATCAGAGCTATACAAGATACGAAAGAAAGAAAATGGGCAGGCCGACCTGGTGGTACATCAAAGTTAGGTGTCGCGTATCTCTTGGCATCGTACCGACAGAGCTTTGCAGAAGGCTAATGATCTTCTCGATTTCTTGAGCATGATGGGCCAATGTATGTAGAATAGATCTTGTCTGTTCCAGGAATGTTCCGAGTGGAGTTATATGTGGTTTGTACACTGCTATCATTGATTGTGAGGTGAGATAGTTGTTAGAAGACCGGGGTTAGGCTTACTAGTAAGTATGACTGATAATAAATGTGCAAGGTTGACTTGGAGTGTGCGGCAACTATCTCCTCTAGAATTTGCGCTAGGTGGGCTAATAGGAGTCGTGATATCGCCGTCTTGTACCGACATTGGGAGCCCCAAAGACGATGAGAAGTGCCTATCCATGAGGTATAATGTCCACCAGAGATCACGGCAAGCGTGGACAGTTTCTACGCCAAGTTCATGTTCAGGAAGCTGTGTATGTAGCCCCTCTAGTAATGCGATGCGTACTGAGTGGCCAAGCTAAGAAAGGGTAAGCAAAGTATGGTGCGGAAGAGATAAAATGGATACTTAAATACTCACGTAGATATGGCCCGATTCTCTTTCGTTGATTGAAAATAAATACAATCCAACCAACGCCAAGACCTCAATTGCCAACAGACTATCTTTCCAGAGGGAAGTAGGGTCTGGTAATAAAGCCATTGCTCGTATGAAGAATTTTGCTCCAGGCGGCTCTTGCGTTTCCGGCGTCTGTGCTTGAAAAGCCGTTCCAAAGGCAAGGATCAAAAGGAACTTGACAAACCACAGAGGGCATTCTGCGGTTTTTTGAAGAGGATCAGAGTAAAAATCACGTATTTGATTCTCAATCTCCATTTCGTTAAAAAAGCGGTATGTCTGACCAAGATGAAACTTGACGGAGTTTAAGAGATATAGAGCGTGATCTAGCGACGGTAGACTGCTAAAATCGGGAATATCTACTAACGGACCCTTTGGCAAGGTCCATATTTCGGGATCAATTATATTGGGCGGGATCGAAGGGTTTCCAGGATGTAGCTTCTCATTTATCATGAGCATCAGCCGAATAGTAAAAGACCATGTTGACCACGGGGCTAGCCATACTATTGCAGTTGAGTTAGTATCAGCTCTATGAAGCCGGTGGCGATTGTCAAACACTCACTCCAGGTGCGTTTGTTCCTACATGTATTCTTGATGATTTTAGAAGGTATTGCAAATGGATTGGACCAGACTCGAAGTGGAGAGCTATCATCGTGTTGAGGAGCATCGATCGTAGGCGCAGGAGAAATAAGATTACCGTTGGTTCTACGTTGGGGATTGGCGATGTTATTGTGCCTATGGGCGGCATCTGTAGAGCATCTGCGCCTAAGTGGGCCGTCATCTAGGGCAGACATCCGCGATACAGCTGGTGAGTTGACTGACGCAACCGGAGAATTACGTGGGTCTTCGCTCTGGACTGGCGACTCAAGGTTATTTGCTGAAGGTGATCGTATATTCTCCTCTGCTTGCTTTTGGAGCTGTTGAAGGTATCTTAGGTGTCGAAGGCCAGATCAGTATCGAAGTTGGAGGAGATATAAGAGAGAACCATCTTGACATACTTCTCCGAAACAACGACTTTCCCGCCGTTCTCGGCAAAGTGACACTGGACGGAACGTCTTTTACAATTCTGACAAGGTTCGTTTCCAGAACACTTAATCTTGCTTTGGCGACATGCAATACAACTATTTGCGTTAGTGTTTTGGGCGATATTACAGCTGGACCTCTAAAAGGGGACACTCAACGCATTTGCAGTCCGTCTAGCTTTTCGCCGCTCTGTCTGAGCGTTTGATTCCGTTGAGCCTTCCATTGGACATACGAGTATGGTAGTTACCAATATAACCTAAGATACACTCAAATATAATGATCTCAGGTAAAATGTCCACGACATAAAGGACGACTTATGGGGATTTATCGGTATCTTGGTAGATGCCGGCATCGACACGATGCCTACTAGGTACTAGGTACCCGCATTATGGCGGGGTAAAGATAAGGAATGTAGTGCTGTATGTAGGTACCTACAGTAGCTCCACTACCAGTACGCATGGGATCTAGGGCTCGCAACCTTGGAACTTTGTCAGCCAGATCTTTAGACCAGGGTGCCACTGGCACCCGCACTAGCCCTTGTTCTAGCCGCTCCAAGGTCCTCGCAAATCCGTAATCTCGCGCTTCAGAGACAATTCTCTCCTTTGAAAATAAAGCTGGCACAACAGTCTGCCGAATGAGATGGTCTATGTTGTGAGATATCAAAAGGCAATGGTAAAACCACAGACTTTGGTCTTTGAAGCTAACATTCAAAGCATCCCGTACTATGTTTAACTTCTTATTAAGAAAGGCCGCTTGCATCTTGTTGTCGGCACCTCGCTCGTCGAGAAGTAGTCAAACTTGGCCACTACAAATCTCTTCGAGAGCAAGTTCCGTCTCTCATATCTTGGGTGCGATTAGAATTGACTGTCGGAGGGTAGTCTGCGATTTGGTCCATCACTGGAAATTATAGAAGCGGTAGGACGGTAGGATTTAGGAAACTTCGACGAGCGGTACGTAGAGGCAAGCTCGGACTGAAGAATGTTGCCGTGTAACTCTATGTTATACGCCTAACATCGAGATCTATATAGCTTTCTAGACAACAAGCCCTCGAGCAGACAACGGCGAGGAATATTCCATATAGCGTAATGATTGCGTGCAAGGGCGAGGGGCATGGTAGCGAGGAAGTAGAGCGTAAAGTCGTAGAGTCTCGACGCTACTTGAGAACGTGTTCGTGTTTAAACGTCGCGGTATGTTTCAATGTTTTAGAGGTCTCGCAGTCGCTGCTCTTCGGTCTGCCTGAATGGTACGGGTTATATTACCTATTAAGTAATCATACCTGTCAATGATATACTTGTGAGAACGGGAAGAAAAGCGAGGATTGATTGGGGGATATACATACGTAGTACCTAGTACGTTTGTTATCCATGGATGTCAAGACTCGAATTTGTCGCGATGCACAAATCTTAAGAAATGCCTTAACAGCTACTTGATTTAGCGCCCCCCACACCCCACCTGATGCTATTTACCCCTGTTGGGCAAAGCGAGGTCAGTTTACGTAATCATAATTTCACTTTAGTTAGATCATCCTTTTGAACTGTGATCAGAATATCTACCTACCTAGTAATCACTAACAATTCTAGGTACGCCGTGATTTATATTACACGATACCTAAAATAACGTGAAGGGGCTTGACTGTAAATTTAGGAATGAACCATAGTAAAACTTGGAACTGTCTGTCTTCTTGGTACATCTTTATTTCAAGGTTGTCATGGGACTATTAGGTAAGCCTAGATTAGGTCAGAGCTGACAAATTTGAGCTTCTATGATTAGCTCAGCTCATTAGGTAATCTCCATATTAATTATCCCATGCAATCATAACTTCGAAGACCCATTCGCAACCACATCGAATTCAACCGCCCCCCAACCTTCAAACTCGCATGACCAATGCCCGGCCTCTTCCATCGGCATAGCCTGTAAACAACTACCTGGCATGATTACCTGCCCAGGCAGAAATTCAACGTCGAACTCGGCAAGTCGGTTCACAAGCCACGCGGTTGCGGATATCGGATTTCCAAGAATGTTTCCCGTATTGCCCGTTATGATCTCCCGTCCGTTGAACTTCAGTATGCCTTTGGTGTTGCTCAGGTCGAGGTCTGTGAGCCGTCGCGGGGTTCCCCCGAGAATCACCGCGCCGGTTGACCCGTTATCGGCGAGGGTGTCTTCGAGTCCGATGGCCCAATCCTGGACTCGGGAGTCGATTATTTCGACCGCCGGGATGGTGTAGTCGACGGCGCTAATGACATCGGCTGCTGTGACGTTGGGACCTCGCAGAGGTTTCTTTAGCACAAATGCTGGCTCTAATTCGACGTAAGGCTTGATCAGTTTGTCTAATGAGATCTTGGTGCCTTGGTAGACGAAGAGACTAGCGAGAAGGAATCCATAGTCAGGCTGGTCGAGGCCGAATGCATCTTGCATAACCTTCGCGATATTTCCCAACTTGTATCCTACTAGACGGTCGCCATCCTTACTGATGGCATTCTGGACTGTAATCCTTTGGACTTCGAAGGCTCCCTTCACATCTAAGGATGGGTAGGTTTTGGATGGAGGGGGGATAGGACTTCGATTGATTCGGGCTGTGCGCAAAGCACCCGCGATTTCGTGTAA
Organism: Annulohypoxylon maeteangense; assembly: GCF_022496945.1. Lineage (NCBI taxonomy): Eukaryota > Fungi > Ascomycota > Sordariomycetes > Xylariales > Hypoxylaceae > Annulohypoxylon > Annulohypoxylon maeteangense. The sequence continues at coordinate 61,733 of NW_025953276.1, forward strand.
TTCGGACGTGTTCATGATTTTTCTACCGAATTCGTCCCGACTCGGATATATTCGACACCTGGTATTGCTGTATAAGGTCCCCTGATCCTTAAATCGGTACCTATTCAATTAGGTAGGTAGGTAGGGTGATATTATGAGATTGAATACCTATACGCTTACCTTTGAACTAACTGAGAAGAGATCCTGACATTTCCTCGGAGTAGATATACACTCTTCAACCTTGGAATATCCCACCACCAGATGTTTTGGTTTCCGTTTGGTTCATGAGCACGCAAAGGTTCCCGAGAAGGCCAGGGCGACTCGGAATGTCATGCGGGTCCGCACAGAAGCCGAAATAGCCCCACCTCGTTCAGTGCTAGTGGAGATACCTTCACCCTTCCCAATTAGGAAATTCTTATGAGAGCCATTCTCTACAACGATAGCATGCAATGTGAAAACGCAGGCTCCTGTAAGCACAAATTCATGATTACCACATTGATCTATCGTGGAGGCAAATGGGAACTTGACACCAACATTTTAAAGCGATGATGTCCACGGTCCAGAAACTCAGCATCCAGTCTGATCCCTCATTTCATTCGTCTTATTCGATACAATGTTTGACATAGTCGTTATTGGCGCTGGTTATAGTGGTCTTCAGGCCGCCTACTCTGCCCAGCAGGCTGGTTTGTCAGTTGCTGTTGTTGAGGCCCGTGATCGCGTTGGCGGGAAGAGCTGGTCCGTCCCCCTGTCTAATGGGCGCGGTGTTGCCGATTTGGGGGCGGCATGGGTGAATGACACCCTTCAGCCTCGAATCTGGTCCTACATCAAACGCTTTGGCCTTCAAGAGAATATTGTGAAGCAGAGGTTGGGACATACCGCCGTCTTGCTGACTGCTGATGGTACTAGGATCGAATCCCCTCAAGGGGTTACCCCCGAGGTAATACAATCTACCGTCTAATCTCTGCAATGCATAGGTAGCTAACTTTACGTTCCCCCTAGTTCTCATCAGAAGATAAAAAGAACTTAGAGAGGATTCGGGATCATATCCAAGCTGAATCGTTGAAACCAAACGGCCTCCGTAAAGAGGACGATGATATCTCCTTAGACCAATATGTACGCAACCTTGGTGGAAGCCCTCAAACATTGGGAATGGTGAACCTATGGGTACGTGTAATGCACGGGTTTGAGTCGACTGAAGAATCGGCCGCTTGGTTCATCGACTATTGTCGCTCCAATCGAGGTCTATTGGCCATTCGTGGTGATGACGCATCCGGTGGCAATTATATGCGTCTCTCCTCAGGTAGGTCAACACTCAACTATGTACCTAGATATTTATTTGGCTACGTTAGCTAATCATTATATCTTTAGGGACCCAGTCTGTCGCTAAGGGTATTGCAAATCTGATAGGCCATGGCAAGATTCATCTATCTTCTCCGGTCGCGTCTATTGAGGATAACAAAACCTACGTCGCGATAACCACGTCGAACGGAAAAGTTTTCAATGCTAGAAAAGCTATCATCTCTATCCCTAGTACTATGTACAAGGAACTCAATTTTTCGCCCCCACTTCCAGCTGCAGTTCAGGAGGTAACCAACGGAACAAGGCTTGGCCACTACAACAAAGCAATTGTCTTCTATGAACGACCTTGGTGGAGGGATTTGGGTTTCAACGGATTCTTCATGAGTTATAATGGCCCTGCATGCTTGGGTCGTGACACTAGTATCGATAAGGATGGCGTCTATAGCTTCACGTGCTTTGTCAACGGCGACGAAGGTAAGAAATGGGCTAAGTTATATCCTCACGAGCGTCGCAAGGTAATACTCGACGAATTGGCCACCATTTTCAACGTGGGGCCTGATTCAGAAGTATACCGACCTATTGAGTTCTTCGAGCAAATATGGCAGCATGAGACCTTCAGCAGAGGCGCTCTAGCCCCTGTCACAGCTCTTGGCCACTATGCTAAATTTGTTGATGTGTATGGAAAACCGGTTGGCAATCTTCACTTTGTTGGGACTGAATATTCAACCGACTGGAAGGGTTATATGGAAGGAGCTCTTGCATCCGGCGAGAAGGGGGCAAAGGAAGCTATCGATGCTATTAGTAAGCAGACTCCTACATCTAGACTATAGTTACTGAAGAGGTCTCATTCTATCATATTGAACGTTGTGTTTATTTTTGAGTTGACAGGTAGTAACTGGGTTTACATGACAAACACTTCTTGCTCCGATAGTAGCGTCGTCCAATCTTCATACCTGTTTCTTGCCCATATTCTCCGTAGGGATTCTACGGCTTTAATAATATTCCGAAAGCCGCTACGCGAGAACTGTCTCTCCAAGAATTGTGTAAAATAGATGTTGTGTTCTGCTGTATAGCTTGCTGATGCAACGATGAACACTGGCCAAATAAGTACGTGTTCAGCTTCTCCATCTTCCGGGATGGATTCGAGCATCAATCTAAATCTAGATACCATATCCGATATTTTTACATTGGTATCTACTACTCCACGTATCTGTTGTAAATAAATCTGGAACGCCAGTTCTCTAAGACTGGAAGTCAGTGGTAACGTATATGCATGGTCTGGGTACAATTGGAATAGGTATTCCTGATCATCCCAACGTTGTTGAACCTGTGTGGCAATAGCGCATACCCCTGCATCTTGACTGATGAAGGGGGACATATAGACGCTTATCCTATGAGGTTTATAAATATTAGCCAGGCTGTTCTGAAGGTGTTGGTTCAAGTATAAGCCCATACTTGCGGATCTGTTTGGCCGAAAAGCTAGCAATGGCGTTCTTACTGGCGGCGAGAGACTTTTCTCCGCCAATTACGTCGAGAGCGGACTGCAACATACGGAAGAGAATGGTGAAATCGGGACACCCATCGACAAGAGTGGATAATAATAGTACAATAATTGTTACGATGATGCGATATCTTGCTTCAAGATCACCTTCGCATAGGTCCCTTCTCTTTTGAAGCTCATTGATTGTTTTGGAATACAATCTGATCGGGTCGGCGACGTGTTGGCCCTGTGCTCTTTCGGAAAAATGAAGCGCGGCGACGGTTAAGACAGAATACATGACAAGCTCATCGGCGCAGGCTAGCGGCAGAATGAGATGTCGCCAGCCATTGTTGCGATCGTCAATAATAACCATCTCAGGCGCGATATAGGTAGAAACTTCCAGATTTAGTATGCATTTAGTGTTGTCTAGATCGCAACCAAACTGTAGAGAAACCTACAATGATTCAATATGAAACGCTGCCAAGGAGCAACATAATCCAGAGTGTGAGTGGTTAGTGAAATTTTCAAGTGTTCGGTTGGGATGGGTTCGAATTTGTTGGAGGGATGGCCCCATGCTGAGCCAGGAGTTAGAGCGACGCATGAGTGGCGGGTATGGGGCGAGCCCCTATTTTCTTTTGAGACTACTATGCGGCTCCGAAGACTATCTGCTTCTGGAGAGACGACGAAGTGTACCCGACGATTTAAGGGGCGGTTGGCGAGACTCGGCTTTGCCTGTCCCTTCTGCTCGGGTGCGGCCCAAGTGCGGAACCTCTGCCTTTGGCCACTAATACCACTACATTCTATCCCCTTCAATACACACTTGTCGCAACTAGGCTCTCCCTTATCGCAATTGATGCGGCGCTGCGAACATTCGTAGCAACCTGGTTAAGCATTAGCTTACCTACTCTAATATGATGGAATATCACGCATTAACCCTTACCTTTTGCCTTTGGGGTGTAAGGACGCTTAGCACGACCCATGATTCATTAAAGATACTCGACTTCAATACCTATGGAGTATATCTCAATCGAGTCGAAATTTTATGAATTCGAATATGCCTTAGAACATGAGAATATGATCATGTTGCATCCCAAAGCCCCTCATTCAAAGGCGATAATCGGGTCTCCCATCATTGGTTGTTCGGATGAGAAGCCGAGAGAGGAGTCTCCTTAAAAAGGTGGATACAATCTCGGGATCGGTATGTGGGTCTGTGACCATCGTCATGAGGCTGGAGGATTGGCCTATCTTCTTCAAGATGCTTTATTCTGATCGCCGAAACTTGATATCTAGGTAACTTGGGCGTGACTATAATATCATTTCAATGAAATATGAAGCATCTATATTTATTAGTAGTTAATGCGAACATGGTTAGTTGAGCTTCCATCCGTCTCCCCTAGACCCTCATCGTATTATACCTACCTACCTAGGTATGTAACTATGGTCGCCTCGTTAGCATTCAGTTTGAAAGATCCTGGCCTCCTAGTTGAGGGCGCATATATCGATGGTCAATGGATATCTTCCAAGTCAAAAAAGACATTCGAGGTTCGAAACCCTGCATCCGGCGAGGTTATCGGAACATGCCCCGAGTCGAATCTAGATGATCTCAATGATGCGATCAAGGCCTCTTCACGAGCGTTTTCCGTATGGAGAGCGCTCTCTGGACGTCAGCGCGGACGCATCTTACGACGTCTCTTCGACCTAATTGTCGAGAACAAGGAAGATATTGGCAAGATTATCATAGCTGAAAATGGAAAGTCCCGTGGAGATGCGGAGGGTGAAGCTTTATTTTCAGCCAGCTTCTTCGAATGGTTTGCTGAAGAGGCACCCCGAATTTATGGCGATGTTGTTCCGCATAGTACCCCAAACGGCCGAATCCAGATCCTTAAGCAACCGATCGGCGTTTGCGGCCTCATTACTCCTTGGAACTTCCCGATGGCAATGGGAGCTAGAAAAGTCGCCGCGGCGCTTGCTGCGGGATGTACCGTCGTGCTAAAATCGGACGGTTTAACGCCATTTTCATCAAACATCTTAGCTGTGCTCGGAGAGCGTGCGGGTATCCCCAAGGGAGTCTTCAACGTGGTGACAGCGCTTGAGAACACCCCGGCACTTGGCCTCGCTCTCTGCCAATCAGAAACGGTGAAAAAGATCTCGTTCACTGGGTCTACGAGAGTCGGCAAGCTATTGATGCAGCAATCAAGCTCTACCCTTAAGAAGCTAAGTTTAGAGCTTGGAGGCAACGCTCCTTTCATCGTATTCGAAGACAGCGCTTTCATCAGATCAGTCAGGTCAGTCGAAGCCATTCAACTGACCTGATTGATTAGTCAGCAAGTAGTGAACTGATCTGATCAGATCAGTCAGTCGGACTGATCAGATAACTATAAAAGTGGGTACGCACTAAGCTCTTTATACCTATCAAAATATTTATTTTTAAAAGGTACTTAGGTACTTCTTCTGTTTTATATTAGCCAATTATAACGCGTATATAAATGGGACCATAACAAAACACCAAACTGACGCTACTGACAGTCGAAAAAAAAACCCATTTGAACTGATCAGTCGAAAAAAAAAAGGCAATCTGGACTGGTATTGACTTAGTCTGACTGAATCAGGTCAGATTTCGGACTGATTTGGTGGGAGCGCTGTTCGAAGATGCAGATATCGAGGTAGCCGTGACAAGCGCCATTGCAAGCAAGTTTAAGGTTACAGGCCAGACATGCGTATGCGCAAATAGGATATACGTACAGGAGGGCATTTACGATAAGTTTAGCAAGCGGCTCGTAGAGGAGGTTAGGAAATTCCGGGTCGGCGATGGGTTCCAAGATTCGGTTACCCACGGACCGCTAACGACCGGCGTGAGTAAAGTGGAGGAACATGTGGGAGATGCTGTCAGCAAGAATGCGACCGTATTGCTAGGTGGTAAGCGACTCCCTAATCTTGGTACGAACTTTTTCGAACCGACAATCTTGGGCGACGTGGACGATTCTATGAAGGTGATGAACGAGGAAACGTTTGGGCCTCTTGCGGCTTTGACCAGGTTCAAGACGGAGGATGAAGTGATAAAAAGAGCTAATAGTGTTGATGTGGGGTTGGCCTCTTATGTCATTACAAATGACCTATCTAGGACTCATCGAGTGACTGAGAAACTGGAATTCGGCATGGTCGCCATCAACACGGGCGTCATCTCGGATCCTGCGGCACCGTGAGTAATTCTTTCTATTCGGGAGCGAAACGAATATTGCTAATGAATCGTAGATTTGGTGGTGTGAAGCATTCTGGCACCGGTCGCGAAGGCAGTAAATACGGATTAGATGATTATCTGGTGCTCAAAACGGTCGTAGTTGGAAATGTAAACACTGAGTATAAGTTATGAAATTCGATCAGGGATAGAACTTTTCGAAGAGGTCAAAATTGATTGCCAATTGGATAGTGATCGAGGTTTGAAGGAGTAAATGGTGTTGTTTCTCATTAGTGATTAAAGTTTGATTTGGGACTGTGAACTATTTAGGGGTGCTATTTAGGTACCTACCTACAGGTAGGTACCTATTCTTTTTGATTACTCATTGTCCCCACAGCGCTTTTTTGAATTCCCAAGTCGCAACTTGGAATAGTGTTTGATGACTCATCATACTTCTAGGGAATTGTCCACTGAAGACTCCCTATAAGTATAGTAATTTATAGAACCTCCAGTATCCCCTCAAAGGTAAAAACCCTCAACCAATGGGTTTTTCTCACGGATCCAACTGGATATCACATCGCAGTATAGCAGGTACTTACCTTAGGCTTGAAGTGTCAATTGATTTAAGTCATTGAATCGATATTTAAATGTGTATATATACTCTCATAGTGCTTGCCTGGAGATTAATGCATCAACGTGTGGGTTCTAGCGGCTGTTCACCATGTGCCCAGTTGCCAACCATCCTCTTACGGCGGGTAATATGCACTGTAGCTCACTGTATTGAATGGACGGTGTATAGCGGTTTAGTGCTTGATGACACGCCTAATTTAGAATCACCTCCAGGGGGCCCCAGGGCTAATACAGTAGTGACATTAATCAGAACACTTAATAAAGAATTCCCTATTCTTATAATGACGATAATTATATTCAAAATCGTCTTATACTAGATTGCTATTAAGATGATTTGTTTGTGGGAAGTCGATTGAACGAGATTTGAAATCTCATCCTTTCAAGACCCGAGAAGATTATGTAATTGGTTATGTAATACAATTGCCAGATTGAAAACTGCCCAGATGTTCACTAAAATCTTTCTTTAGCGGCTAAACGCCCAGATCTCTAGCAGTCATTCACTAAAATCTAGCAACCCTGCCTACCTGAAGTAAATGATAAATCACCCTTGGTCCGAGGTCTTAGCGTCCAGACATGCTATCTCAATACGATGCCTCTTTCAAGAGGTAAATCATCTCTTTAGTAATTTTTTTATTTGTTACTCTAGAGGAAATATTCTGCATATTCCTAAAGTTTTTATCAAACAGGCTTGATGTTCCTATATTAACTTCGTTAGACTTTCCGAACACCGCAAACAACTTCTAACTCCTTTAATAAATTGGAATGAACAGTTAGTTGCTACTCGTCACTCTTCCGTTCCTAAATTCGCACTTGATATACCTCTTCACAATCTTCAGATATGAATTTCATAGTCTTGGCCAAAATCTGTGGGCAATAACTCGACAGCTCTTTTCCAGAAAAATAGCTCTCCCACAACACAAGTTCCTAGTGAGCATTCGACGTCTTCTCCGTCGACTATGGCACTTCTGTGTTTCATAAGATACTTACCTACCTAAGCTTTTCCCATCGTTGATGCAAAACCCATAGTATCAAGCCTGGGGTAATCTAGAGATTTCATGTAAAGTATGAATTTTTAAAAAAGAAGACTTGTCTGCCTTACATATTCCGGTATACTTTCCAATACACCTACTAGGTACCTAATGGTCTAGCCAAGTAGTGCTTATTTGTGATGTGGTTCGAACAGCCCCCTTTTAACATCAGATATCCTAGTGTTCCGTCCGATTGATACCTAGTATCTAGGAAGTGCGTCGTGAGGAAAGTGTTGGTAGTTCATAGATCACTTGAACGCTCAAGAGTTCAGTAGTTGAAAGACTAAAAAAAGTCTCCACATACGTTCAAAATACCAGCAACAACTTAAATTTATTACAGTTCGACTCTCTTCATATCTTCATCTTTCTTTTCGATACAGGCAAGAAGTACAACAGGTAACTAAGTAGTCTTAAGGGAGATAGGTAGGTAATTGCCACCACAATGAAAGATCTTGAGCAGACCCCAAATTGATCAGAGCGTATTTGGGGGGTTGGTTTGCCTTTCACCCGATATCTACCTTCTAATTACCAGATCTCGATTTCACAATTATTCGATACACGCCCCCAACCCGTTGTTCAGTATCAAGAGCTGCATTCCATATACCCCTAACCTATTTCGTTTCGTCGGTAGCGATAGTAACCAATAATGATTGGCGCTTATATTGAAGTTACCATGGATACATCTGTAGGTATTTGTAATTCCTTCACTCAAGGCTATAGTCTCGTGATATCTACCTACGCAAGTATACCTACATATCTCCCTTCGAGCTAAGATGTGACGTTGAAGATATCGACGTATCCCTGGTTTAGTCAACCCTAACAGGCCATGTGGCTCGCCTCCTATTCCCTGGTTTACACGAAAGGTTAAAAGCGGCTCACATGAGTCCCCTAACCGGAAAAAGATAGTTTGCAGTATTTCATTCGTTGCTATCCTAAAGAAGTTTCACTTGAATTTACCCGGTACGGGCCTATCAGATATATACTATATATTAGCCCGAGGCTATTTGTCCCTACGCGCTGAAAGCTCAGAAGGATATTGACCTACCGTGGCGTTTCTGGATATTGGATAAGTTGGGTGCCATCCAAGTTGATATTAATAGAATTTTTACACTTCGGCAGTTATTAAGCAGAGAGATGACTTGGTTCTATCGTGTACCCTGATTTACATATAACGAAACATTCCCAGCAACTGTCCGCATCTAATGCACCTTCACCTCACTGTCGGACAAAGTCAACAACATCTAATCCCTCTAAAATGTTTTGGACTACTCTTCTCAGCCTTGCGGCTGTCGCTGAAGCGGCGCCCCAGTTTGGCGGCGGCGGTGGCACCACTATGCTGCGATTCGGATGCCCTAACGTCGTTATCGACCGGCTCGACCCGCTTGTTAACCCTGGTGTGGTTCCTTCTGCACACGTTCACCAGATTGTAGGAGGAAATGGTTTCAATGCGTCGATGACAACTGGCGATGTTGCTGACACCGCTTCCTGCACGACCTGTCAATTCAGTTAGTTTTATATCTACCTACCTAAATAACATGGTATATATCATGTGCTTACTTGTGAATAGGCGAGGACTTCAGCAACTACTGGACAGCCAATCTTTACTTCAAGGCTAAGAACGGAACCTACAAGCGTGTCCCACAACTCGGCCATGCGTACGTACCTCCATATCAAGGCTCTGTTCCATTTTGTTAGGTACTTACAGAACTCACTTCAGGTTGCAATTCAACGATCAATTCAGCACCCAGACTCAAGGCGGTATCCTAGTTTACTACGTCTCGGCTCAGCCAGGTCAAATCACCGCATTCAAGCCGGTTAGTATCACTCGTTCTAGTTTCAATGAGAAGAACTGACACTAACCATCTAACTTAGGGTTTCCGCATGCTCTCTGGTGACCCAATGCTGCGAAAAGCCAACGCAAGCATGGTGAGACAGAACTGCTACCGCTGCTACACAGGGCCCAACTACGGAGGTGATGTCGGCGCTCCCTGCATGGACAACAAGTTCGTATTCCGTGTGAAAGTTTAGGAGACTCATGTTAGCTGACTATAAATACAGCGTTGATTCCCAAGCTCTACCCAACAAAGCTTGTGCAGGTGGTATTCGGTCTAACATTCTCTTCCCGACGTAAGCCTCCAGATATCCACATTATACAAAGATTTTATGATACTAACATCATCTCCAGTTGCTGGGATGGCAAGAACCTTGACAGCCCCAACCACCAAGACCACGTCACATACCCCACTACTGGACCGGCCAACTTCCTTAGTCTAGGAGGCTCTTGCCCGGCAAGCCACCCGATTAGAATCCCGCAACTGATGTACGAGGTTGTGTGGGATACTACTAAGTTCAACGACAAGTCTGAGTGGCCCGCTGATGGAACTCAACCTTTCTACTTGAGCACGGGTGACAACACTGGACTGGGACAGCACGCCGATTACGTATTCGGGTGGAAGGGCGATGCTCTCCAGCGTGCCATGGACACCTCTGGCTGCTTTGGTGCACGATGCGCCAACCTCCTCACCCAGAACATCGCCAATGCCAGACAATGCGCTGTAAAGAAGGTGGTGGACGAGGACGAGGACGGATGTATGTTGACTCACTACTTGCATAATAATCCTAAATGCTAACGAACTCACAGGGCTTACTGAGCTTCCTGGTATCGCTATGCCAATGTAAAATTCGGTCTTAGTAATATTTTGAGATAGAGGGAATTCGCATTCGGGGTTCTGAAGACTGATTTATTTAGCTCAGTCCATAGCGAGAGATAGTTTTGTTGGTTATTGTTAAGCGATCTACCAACCTATTCAATAGAATATCTTCGATTTTTACTCTTTTATTTATGGTTAGGTAACCACTTGAATGACTACCGGTTATCTCGGGCTTCATTTCCTACTCTTCTAATCTATTCTTCCTCATACCTATTACCCAGGTACCTAGGTAGGTATCTACTTGGTACCTAGTAGGCAGGGTCAAACAACAACTGTAGTAACAGAGTAATGCGATAGGCACTCAGTCGCACTACAGGCTACCAATTTCGAGATTGACCAAAGTAAACTTCTACGAACGATAATTATTGGCTACAATTGGATTTTTGTTGCTGTCATTAGCTATGCGCGTTTTGTGGCATAGGGGTAGGTATCGAGGTGCAGAAAGTGAAAAGGGGAGCGTCACGTGTTCAGGGGGTGAGTTTGAAATTTGATAACAGCATTAATCCGATGCTGTTTACCTAAGTAGGTGATATCACGGATAGATAATGGGATAATGGCGAGCTACTAGCTAGAAATCTCATAAGAGGTACCTAGTGCATTGCAGAAGACTGCTCTCTCTAGGGACAGATCGGATGGTATGATCACCTCAGTAATATCTACACCTGGTTACAACTACAGACTCTACACTTATGGGAGCATAGCGATCAACGTTTCGAGGTATTAATATACCTAAGTACGATAGTGCAACGTAGGTATGGAATAGTCATGATTTAGGTGAACTCGGGGCATCCTTGTTAGACGGGTGTTGCCGATGGCGGCATCGCCGTCCGGAAGGGTCATGATCCGGACTACGGACGCTACCACGATCTTCAAGTATGAAATTTAAGCTTTAATCGGATATAATACGACAGGGAAATGAGGTTGCTATATTTAACGATAATTGAAAAAAAAAGTCGAAAGAAACGTACCTAACCTACCTATTAAGAAACGTCCGATGTGAATTATATTTATCTTTTTCGCGTTGCGAAACATCTCGACTAACCGCCGAAAGTTCAAAGTAGCACTCATTGTCGGGCACGAGTCAGCAGGGAGGCTTCACATGGTTGATAGCCAATCTGCAAGGGCCGATCCAACCGTGGTGGCCCCTTGCCCTTGTTAGAGTGTGATTTGCCTATGTGCGCACCAATCAATAAGCCAACTCAACTGCGGTCTTGTGGAGGCCAAGGATCGCGTCTGTTATCGAGGAACTTGCCCCCACTTCAGATTCCCATTGCCATGCTCTTTCTTCAACTATGCTCTATGAATTGTTCATTATTAAGCAAAGTCATTTTCTCTTTCTGATGATTATTGTTATGATAGACAGCCCGAGCCTACCTACTATACCTGAGTACCTACCTGGTATTGAATAATTACTGGATCAGATTTTAAGTGCTGTACCCAGTCGGCCCGTCTTGGCGATCGTCGCTACAGTCTGCGATGACAGACAGTGGAAGTACATGGCTAGGTAGGTATTTTTTTCACTGCAACCTTCGGGGGACGTCGTGGTCCCAAAGTTCACCTTAAGTGGGAAATTTATGGCGAAAAAATAGGCTTCCGTTCTCCTTCCTAATTGTGTGTCTCGTGCGACTGCATGCTGCACATTTAATATGGTAAAGGATTTACTGAATTTCCGAGTCAGCGTAGGACTGAACTTCCATGCCCGGTCCATGTGCCCAGCGTCTGAGCATTATCCGACATTGCGTGCCAACCAACCATCCATGTTACGTAGCACATACTATGCAGTACAAAAAAGGGTAGAGTCGCGAAACGAGCCGCGATTGGCTCGTAGGCACTGTCTCAGAAGACCACAACGTGGCTGATCTTAACAGACCAAGAACAAATCTCAGAAGTTAGCAAGGTAGGTAGGTACATATCTACTAGACAGCTAGGTACCTAGTGCCGTTCTCGAGGTTTGACAGCATATTTTTCTGTAACAAAAACAAGAATTTTTCTTCAGCGTTGTATTAGAAGATTGTGCCGCAATATTGAAAAGGTCTAACTGAAAATATAAACGAGGCCTAGACTACTTATTCTCGTAAAGGATTTATGTTATTAGAGGCCAAGTCGAGAGCAAGGATAGCAAGGACCAAGAGGTATACCGAGCATACTTAATACTTAATATCCTTGCTGCCTACCGTAAACAACCCAAGCCACCTGCTCCCCCACGGCGTTACTAGCATTAGTCCTACATATTTTAAACTTGAATAGTTCCCGCCCCATCTCTGTCGATCCCTTACCCGAGGTCCCGCATCCTTCGTTCACCGATTTAGCGCTTTAAAAGGAAAGATTAAGAAACAATAGCGAGAGCCTGCTCATTTCCAAAAAGAAAAGCCTTCCATTTATGTGCCAGGGGATCAGGGGATATCCGTGAAAGCCTTCGTATATTCTATGTAGTGTAACGTCTGTTCTCATGCCATCCTAATCTATCTCGTAGTTGATCTCACTGTCTCATTGCAAGCAACGCCTCCTCAAATAAGCTAATGGGGCCAACTGCCGAGGATCTTCAATGGCTCGATCGTAAATCTATGTCTCCATAAGCACCGTCAGAGGTTAGAGGACGTGGTTGGCGTTGGTCGTGTCCACTCCTCGTAACTTATTATCCTGGAGAGCAGCGCACGGAGCGCGCGCGAATCAAAGCCGTCTTACTTCCCCAGGTCTTTTTTTTCAAATCTATTGACAATAATCTTAATTAATACATACAGCGTACCCTTATTATTACCTTCATACCGCATTGTCCCGGGAATCCCTAGGGCTTTTCAGCCCTGTCAATGTCCGACCCGCTGTCGCTCTTGTGCGATCTATCCTGAAGTCTGTCGTCGGACATCTTCAAGACGGCGCATTCCGGTCTCCGTCCACGATGCCGTCGGTCCTGCGTCGTGCCTCCGAGGGGGCCGCGCAGTCCCCGCCGATGGGTATCGTCGTTACACCTTCGAATATGAACCCGATCCTTCAGATGACGACTTGGTTACTCCTCGCGTTGACTTCGCTCATGCTGTGCTTTCGCTTCTTGACTAAATTTTTCTTGAAGACGAACCAGCGATTTGGATGGGAGGAAATAATGATCAGTGCTGCGTTTGTAGGTGAAGATACTCTCCAAAGAAGATGGATGAATTTTGCAGATGGGTTAACATTCAGATGATTAGCTTGCCGGGCTGGGCGAATCAATTACTTTTCTAGTTCCCGAAGGTGAAATATTTGGCAAGGAACGGAATGACATCTCTGATGATGAAATGACAGCCGGGCTCAAAGTATGCGCTTACTACGGAATTTTCTAATTCCCATGCCAGGACTAACTTCGATCTTTCAGGCCCAATATGCCGGAGAACTACTTTATATCCTTGCTCTTGGTCTGGCAAAATTGTCAGTCTGCACAGGATTGACTACATTGTCTCCAGATACGAGCCATCGTCGCCTCACGTCCGTATTCGTTATCGCAGTTGTAACATGGTCGCTGGTGGCTTTCGTCGGCACGGCTTTTCAATGTGGAGGTCATGGGATATGGGAGCAAGGAGATATTAAATGTCTGGATAGGGTGAGCATTCATACCAAGCAAAAGATCAATATCCGTTCAAGATCTAACATTGATTACTCGCGTAGCACGCGTTTCTGGAATACGTTGGTATCACGAACATTTTAACGGACGCTGCATTAATTGCACTACCGACGACCGTTATCTATCCACTCAAGATGTCTATTAGGACGAGACTTACCGTCCTGTCATTCTTCTCTGTGCGAATACTGTTAGTCTCCAACTCTTTTTTAATAACGACTTATTCAGAACTGACAAGTTTAAAGTGCTATCGCAGCCATGATTTGCCAACTCATCTACCTCCCCCGTCTCTCCGAATATAACTTCACGCTGCGAGGGTTTCCATATTATCTGAGCATGCAATTTGTCCAGTTCGCAAGCATATCAGCGGCCTGTGCTGCGTATTTTTGGCCCTTCCTCCGATCCTTACGAAGCGGCCTCATCTCGGCCGACAACAAGGCCTTCACATCCGAATACGCTCTAGCCAAGCTCCGTGGATCGGCTCGAAACGGGGCGAATATGGATATGGTGTCAGGAACCTCCTCCAAGAGCAGGGATCGAAGCAACTATATCAAGATTACTACCGACAATACGGTTATCACGAGTGAACGAGGACAGACATCGAGCGGCAATGAACCTCTTGGAAGTGAGGGCTATATGAAGGATTGGTAGCAGCAGTACGAAGCAGCGATGTAACATTAACCTCGAACTCATCCGAGCTGTCTTTTGCTTTGGACTATCGACCCTCACAATTGGTACGAGTGACGTTGAAGAAGCTACATTGGTTAGGTACTTCATTGTCCAATCCACGTGTTCTCCGAGCTAGAAAACGTGTGTATACAATAACGTGTCCACCTACAGGGTGCTTTGTCCGACACAACCAACCTGGATCCGGCTAGGTGTTGCCGCGCGTTTGCCCAGCCAGCCATGAATCTTGGTATTTCCAGGAGACTGGTTCGCTTAGTCAACAGCACTTGATCTCTTCTCCGCTCCACCAACAGATTCTAAAAGAAGTTGACAGAGTGAAGTCGTATGGAAACCTACCTACCTAGTATTTACATGGAAACAAAGAGTATCTACCCGTGTAAGGTAGATACTTGAATTGACTGGGGCATCTTGGAATGATGGCGTGATATTGATATCGCTGCACGCTAGGGCCTTAGAACTCGAGTTGAAGTGGTTATATTGTTACGGGGCTAGAGCCCCGTATCAAGATATCGATCATCTTAATGCCCGAGCTCCGAGGGTTATTGTGTCGCAACGAAACGTAGGGAAAAATCAACACTTGTCGGAGTTTCCGGAGTTCCCAATCGGGCTAATCTTCGAATCTTATCAATTTATGAAAAAGCATATATCTTATATAATATAATTATATTTAAAAAATGCAGTAAATTTTACTTATTTAAAATATATAAGTTTTATATTATATATTTAAAAAGTAATGAAATTATTAAATTATAAATATTAAAAATATCGAAATTACGTAATTTTTCGATTTATATATTATTACGTTAATTTATTAAACCGAATATTCGAATTTACCGAAAAAAGTCGATTTTTTAAATTTTTTATTTTTAATTTTTATAAATTAAAAAAAATTTCGAATTATATAAAATAATTTTTTTCGATTTTATAATTTTATTAATTCGAAAATTATTTAAATTTAAAATGTAATTACGTAAAAATACATTAATCATTTTTCGATTTAATTTTACGATTTTATTAAGTGCGAAAAAATTTAAATTTAAACTTAAAAAAATGGTTAATACGTCGAGAAAAATTACATAATTAATTTAAAAAAAACCCGTTATATTAAAAAGAGCAACACTAAATCTGCAGTGTACTTTGGCTATATCTGCAGTGTCAGCCACATTGTGGCGAGTGCGGGCTTTCGAACGGTACCTATTTTGTCATACAAATCCCCATACAAATCAAAGTATCTGCGCAACGCCCGCCACAGTACAAGAACACCAAAAACACCCAATCTTCAACCTATTATTTCTCCTCCAAAACAGGTCCAAATCATTCGCAAAGTAGATTAAATAAAAGCGCACTTCAAGAGCAATTGAATGCATTAGAATGCACCTTGTGGAAGGGTGTATGAAGCAAGATAATGCTTATCAAAGATATGTTAGAAGTAGATTGTGGTGAGAGGTGGTGGCGGGGTTTAGAAGAGCGGTCGCAAAACGAGACCAGTACAAACCCTCTTGAATTCAAAGAACTGTAGACCCTTGAATTCGGATTTTGAAGAGGTGCAATCAGTTTCATTCAATGCAGAAAGGAGTAATTAGTATATGTTTCAGATCTCAAATAGATTGAAGTTATTTTCAAGGTGAAATAATTGATTGAAGGTGGAGGCTCATGTATCTAGATACGTGTGGAAAATAAGGTTTTCAGGCTTAAAAGATACTTAGATTTGTATGTGGAATTGTATGGCGAAACGTGTACCTTTTGAGCTCGGATCTTCGGGAGAACTTCGGCTCTCCAAAGTGGCTCAGCACTGCAGATATAGCCAAACTGTACTGCAGATTTAGTGTTGCTCATTAAAAAATGTATTTAATTAAAACGTTAAACGTTAAAAAATACATTTAATTAAATTAATAAATGAATTTAAAATTTAACGATTAATTCGAAATTAATTATATAATTAATTAAATAATTAATTTAATAATTAATTTTTAAATTAATTTAATAATTAATTTAATAATTAATTAAATAATTAATTAAATAATTAATTAAAAAAAATCGAATCGAAAAATAAATAATTTAATATAAAAAAAATATACTTAATTAAATAAATAAATAAATTTAAAATTTAATTAACGTTTATTTAAATAATTTATACGTATTAAAATTTAATTTTCGTTAATTAATTTAAATTAATTTAAAAATCGGTTAAATAAATAATTCGAAAATTAATTAAAAATAAATAAATTAACATATTAATTATTAATAAATTTTAATTTAATTTTTTTTTTAAATTAAATTAAAAATTTAATTTTAAAAATAATTTAAAAATAATTTTAATAAAATTTTATATACGAAATAATAAATTAAATTTAAAAAAAAAAATAACGAAAAAATTCGAAATTAAAATTTAAAAAATAATTAATACGTTAAAAAAAAATTCGTAAATATTTTAATTAATTTTTTAATATTTAATTAATTATTTTATTTAAATAAATAAATTACATTTTTATTTATTTTTTAATTTTTTTAAAAAAATTATTTAATTAATTAAATTTAAAAGTTTTTTATTTTAATTATATAAACCGTTATTTTTTTTTAAAATTAAATAATTTAACTTTAAATTAAATTAATTAAATTAAATTAATTAAATTAAATTAATTATTAATTATTTTTAATTATTAATATAAATTTTATTACGTAAATTACCCGCGATTTTCGAGTTTTTTTATTTAAATGTATTTTTTTTAATTAATTATTTAATTTTCGATTTTATTATTTTTTAATTAATTTATTTATTTATTTATTTATTTTTTTATTTATTTTTAAATTAATTATTCGATTAATTTAAAAACGAATTTATTAATTATTAAATTAACCGTTAAATTAATTAAAAAATTAAATTAAAAATTAATTTATTAATTTTCGAATTAATTTAAAAATTAAATTTAAAATTAATTTATTAATATATAATTAAATTAATTTATTAATTAATTTATTAATTTTTTTATTAATCGAATAATTAATTTAATTTTTAAATTAATTCGATTAATCGTTAAATTAATTTTTAAATTAACTTTTAAACTTATCGAATAATTAGTTTAAAAACTAATTTATTAATCGATTTATTTACTATTAAACTAATTTAAGAACTGGATCGGGGACAAGATTAAAGACTTATCTAACTTATCGTCGAGCCAGATTTGCTGACTAATTTACTGACTGTTGAACTGACTTTCGAACTGATTAAGCAACTGATCTAGTTCCTGGTCCTGGGACTGAATTACTGACTGTTGAACTACTATAGAGACTGATTTGACAAATCGTTGAACTTACCTTTGAACTGATCAAACAACTGATCCAGGGACTGGATCAGGACCCGATTTACGAACTGATCTATTGACTGTTGAACTGTCGTTTGAACTGATCGAATAACTGATCTAGGGACTGACTTTCGAACTGATCTAAGGACCGAATTCAGGATTACTTTACTGACTATTTAACTGATCCAAGGACTGGATCAGGGACTGATGTATTGAGTGTTGAACTGGCCGTTGAACTTATCGAAGAACTGATCCAGGGACTGATCTGACTAATCGCTGAACTGACTTTTAATCTGGTCCAGGGACTGGATCAAGAACTGATTTACTGACTTTCGGACCGACTTTTGAACTGATCTAGGGACTACTTTACTAACTTTTGAACGGATCTAGTGACTGACTTACTAATCGATCTACTGACTTTTGAACCGACTTTTGAACTGTTCGAACAACTACTGAATCGGGAACTGATCTGACTAATCACTGAATCGACTATTGGACTAATTTACGAACTGTTGAACTGGCTGTTGGACTGATCAAAGGACTGATCGATGAACTATTCCAGGAACTGGATCAGGGACTGGATCAGGGACTAAATCGGGGACTGGACCAGGGACCGATTTACAAACTGTTCAACTGATCTAGGGATTGGATGAAGGACTGATTTACTGACTTTCGAACCGACTTTTGGACTGATCGAACAACTGATCTAGGGACTGGATTAGGGATTGATCTGACTAATCCCTAAATCGACTGTTGAACTGATCGAACAACTGATCCAAGGACTAATTTACCGACTTTTGAACCGACTTTTGAACTGACTTTTGAACTGACTTTTGAACCGACTTTTGAACTGACTTTTGAACTGACTTTTGAACTCACTGATCAACTAATTGAACTGATTGAACTGAACTGATCGATTACTTAATCCATTTTTCAACAGGAAAAGCATTCAAAGAAAAAGATTACATAATCATGAGCCAGAGGATGCACCCAATCAAAGCATAAGGCGCTAGAGGATGCATCCAATGAAAAGCTCCAATAATTGAAGCTAGCGCAGCGCTAGAGAGATTTAGCGGCTTCAGGGTGGTCAAAGCGGCTTTTTGAGCCAATTGACAAGCTTGGAGCTCGGGATGTGTGTTCCCGGCACGGGAACTTCCTGTCATTTAAAATAAAAACTTAAAACATATAAATATCGATTAAAAAATTATTAATTAAGGAAAATGCCCGAGCTCCGAGGGTTATTATGTCGCAACGAAACGTAAGGAAAAATTAACATTTGTCGGAGTTTTCGGAGTTTTTAATCGGGTTAATTTTCGAATTTTATTAATTTATAAAAAAATATATATTTTATATAATATAATTATATCGTAAAAATGTAGTAAATTTTATTTATTTTAAATATATAAGTTTTATATAATATATATAAAAATTAATAAAATTATTAAATTATAAAAATTAAAAATATTAAAATTACGTAATTTTTCGATTTATATATTATTACGTTAATTTATTAAACCGGATATTCGAATTTACCGAAAAAAGTCGATTTTTTAAAAGTATTTAATTTTAATTTTAATAAATTTAAAAAAATTTCGAATTATATAAAATAGTTTTTTTTAATTTTATAATTTTATTAATTCGAAAATTATTTAAATTTAAAGTTTAATTATATAATAATATATTAATTATTTTTTAATTTAATTATGCGATTTTAAAATGCGAAAAAATTCGAATTTAAACTTAAAAAAAGTGGTTAATACGTTGAAAAAATTACATAATTAAATTAAAAAAAGTTAATATATTAAAAAATACATTTAATTAAATTAATAAATAAATTTAAAGTTTAATAATTATTTCGAAATTATTTATATAATTAATTAAATAAGTAATTTAATAATTAATTTAATAATAAATTTAATAATTAATTTTTAAATTAATTTAATAATTAATTTAATAATTAATTAAATAATTAATTAAATAATTAATTAATAAAAAAGTTAAATCGAAAAATAAGTAAAAAAACATGAAAAAAATACATTTAATTAAGTAAGTAAATAAATTTAAAGTTTAATTAATATTTATTTAAATAATTTACGCGTATTAAAACTTAATTTTAATTAATTAAATTAAATTAATTTATCGATTAATTTAAAAATTAATTTAAAATTCGGTTTAATAAATAATTCGAAAATTAATTAAAAAAATAATTTAATATATTAATTATTAATAAATTTTAATTTAATTTTTTTTTTTAAATTATATTTTTTTTTATAATTTTTTATTTTTTTTTTTATTATAATTAATTTTTATATTTAATTATTTAATAAGTTTTTTTAAAAGTTCGTTTTTTTTTATTTTATCGAAAATGCGAGCCGATAAAATGTTAAAAGTTAATTATTTAATAATAATTTTTCTTTTAATATAATGTTAAATTTTTTTATAAATATTTAAGTTTTTATTTTAATCGTTTTAATTAATGTTAATTTCTTTTATATTATTTATTTGAAAATATTTAAAATATATATTTTTAATTTTAAATATTTTTTTTATTTTTATAAAAAAAAGTTTTAAATTTAATAAATAATAATTTTTTAATTTTATATTTTACGTTATTATTATAATATATATAATCGTGTTTTAAATTTATTTATAACGATTTTAAATATTATAATAATTAAAGTTAATTAATTTAATTATTTTATTATATTATTAAGTTTTTTAATAATATTAAAATACGTTACGTATTTTATAATATATTAATTAATCGCCATTTATATAATATTTATAATTATAAATTTAAAATTTTTATATTCGAATATTAAAAACGGATAATTTAATGTATTATTAATTTAAGTAATTATCGATTTAATAAATAATTAATTTCGTAAAAAAATACGTGGATATTTAAAAAAAGTATTAAACGTTAAAGTAAAAAGTTTTAATAAAAGATTTAACGTTAATAAAAAAATAATTTAACGATTAATAAACATGTTATTTATTAATTTCGTGTTTCGTTTTAAATAAATAATAATATTTAATAAAATTTTTTCGAATGCGTTTTTTATATTTTTTTTCGTAAGTGTAATTTTTATTTTATTTTTAATTTTATTTTTTTTTTATTTATATTTAAATGTTTTATTATTATATTTTTTTTTTCGGTTTATTTATTTAATAATTTTAACTTTATTTTTCATTTTTTATTAAGTCGATTTTTATTAACTTTTTTTTAATTTTTTCGGTAATTATTTTAAACGAATAATTATATACCTAATATTAAATTCGATTAATGTAAATGTTAAATAATTATATATAAATTTAATATAATTAAGTATTTTTTAAACGTTATTTAATATATTTCGAATTTTTTCGCGAAAAAAAATTCGGTTTTTTTATAATTTTAAAATTCGAAATAATAAATAAAAAATTAAATTACGATAATTTTTTAAAGTTAATTATAATTTAATTAATTTAATATTATTATTTATATCGTTATTTTCGTCGTTATAATATAATAAAAATATTTTAATATTAAATAATATAAATTTTAAAAAAAAAATATTATAATTTATCGATATTTCGAATTTATTAAAAAGTTTAAGTTATTTTTAATTTAAATTAAACGAATTTAATTACGAAAATATATAAATAAAAATTTACGAAAAAAAATATTAATTACGTTTTTAAATTAAAAAGTATAATTTATAAAAAAACATTATAATAAATTATTATTAATGTCGAAATTTACGATTAATTTAAGTTTTAATAAAATATAATTTTTTCGAAAAAAAACTTTTAATTTAGTTTTTTAAATAACGTAATTTTTTTATTATAATAATAAAAATAAGTTTTAAAATAATTAAAATTTATGGTAAATGATTTTTAATTATACGTAAATTAAATTATAAATGTTATTAATAATATTATTTTATAATATTAAATTAAATATATTAAAAATTTTCGAAAATGGTTTTTTTTACGATGTTTTTTTAATTAAATTAAAGTAATTAAAAAAAAGTGAATTAATTTATTTAATTTAAAATATAATCGTAAAAAAAAAATAATAATACGTAAAAAAACTACGTTAATATTTTTATAATTAATAAAAGGAATTTTATTATTTATATTAACGAAATAAAATAATTAATGTTTTAATAAAATATTATAAGTTATATAAAATTTTATAAAATTTATTTTTAAATTTATTTTAAACTTAATTTATATAATTAATTAATATATATTATTTTTTTTAATTTTAAAAACGTGTTTTCGATTAAAATTTAAATAAATATATGTTATATAATTTATTATTTATTAAATATAAAATTATTTAAGTTAAATCGTTATCGTTTATTTTAATTATTTATTAACGATATTATTATTATTCGATTTTTTTTATAACGGTTTAACGAGTTTTTTTCCGTCGAATTATATTTTTTATAAAAAGTAAGTTTTTATTATTATTAATATTTTTATCGTTAATGTTATTTTTAATGTTTAAATAAAAATCTTATAAATATATTTTTAATTTATTAAAAGTAAAAAAAACTTATTATTTTAAATATTTACGTGTTTTTATTTTTATTAAATATTTTTATTTTTTCGTTATTCGTTTATAACGTTTATTTTTAAATTTTTAAAGTTACGATTTTTAAAAGTTTTTATCGAAATGTTAAATAATTTATTATTAAAATTAATATTAATAATATTTAAACCCGTAATAAACGTTATTACGAAAAAATTTCTCGAATGTTTATTTAAAATTCGTATACGTGTTTCGGTGTTTTTTATTAATATAACGTTTTTAAA
The DNA here is from genome assembly GCF_022496945.1 of Annulohypoxylon maeteangense. NCBI lineage: Eukaryota > Fungi > Ascomycota > Sordariomycetes > Xylariales > Hypoxylaceae > Annulohypoxylon > Annulohypoxylon maeteangense. Next base: position 84,419 of record NW_025953276.1, read on the forward strand.
AGTGTTTAAACGAATAAATAAATTCGACACGATAAAAAAATTATTAAACGAAGTTAATGCACGAGTGAAAAAGTTTAATATAATAAAGGGATTATTAAAAGAAATTAACGGACGAATAAAGTTTAAAATAATAAAAAAATTATTAAAAGTAAAAAACTTTATAAAAAAATTTATTATTTTTTTTTTTTCGATATAATGTTTATTATGCGTTATTAAAGTTCCGATTTTATGGTTATAACGTTTTATAAAAAGTTTTTTAAATTTTAAAATAATATTAACGAATTTATTTTATTAAACGAATTTTTTAAACGTAAATTTTTTTTTAAAATAACGATAAAAATCGGCGATTTATTTAAATTAATACCGTTTTTATTTTTAATAATAAACATATATATCTTTTTTAATTAATTTAAAATGTAATTAAAATAATAAATATATTACTTATAAAGTTTAAAAATTTTATTTTCCGTTATCGTTTAAAAATAACGGCGGCATATAATATTATTAAATAATAAAAAAATATAAAAAGGATAAAAACCGCGGTTTATTATGTTAACGTTACGAATATTTATAATTTAATTAAAATAAAATTAAAGTTTAACGAATATTTTATAATTTAAAAAAAAACGTAATAATTAAATATTTATAATTAAATAAAACGTTTTAAAAAATAAATATATTTATTTATAAAATAAATAATTAATTTATTTTTTTTAAAAAAAAATTAATTTTAAATTAATTAAGTTTAAATTTTTAAAGTTATATACATTATATTAAAAAAGTTTTTAAAAGAATAAAAAATTTATATTATAATATTTTTTATAAAAAAATTTAATAAAATATTATATTTTTTTTAGTTTAAAAATTTTTTAAAATTAAAACGAAATGTTTACGGATTAAAATTTTTAATAATAAAAACGATATTTTTTTAATTAATATTTAAGTTATTAATATTAAATATATACGTATTTAATATAAAATATATATTACGAATAAAAGCGTTAATTTTAATTTATAAATTATATAAATAAGGGAATTACGTTTTAATAATATAAGTAAAAATTAAATTATCGAATTTAATAATTTAAAATTTACGATTACGTATTTCGATTATAAAAATTAACGAAACGAATAATATATTAAAATTTAAGTTTATAAAATTTCAAGTAAAATTACCACGTTTAAAACGAGTAAAAATAAAGGGAATAAAAAATATTATACGAGGTAAAAAAAAAAAGTTTTTATGGAAATATATTTTAGTATAAAAAAAAATGTATAAAATAAAATTAAAAAAAAAATTATATTATATAAAATTTTATATATTTATTATAAATATAATATAATTTTTTTTAATTAAGTATTTTTTTTAAATTTATTAAACGTTAATGTTTAAATATTATAACGTAAATCGAAATATAATAAACTTTAATTTATAAAATTTAATTTTATATTAATTTTAATTTTATTTATTTTTAAAATTTAATATATAATAATATTACGTTAAACCGAATTATAATAAAATAATTTATTCGATATTCGTATATATTTTAAAAAAAATTAGTTTTTTCGTTACGTATAATTTTTATATATATTTTAATAATTTATATATATGTTTTAATTTTAAAGGAAAAAAATGTTATAATATCGTACCAAGCCGAATGTTAAATGTATTAAACGTTAAATTTCGTTATACGAATTAAATTTCGATTTTTTAACGTTTATATATAATTATATTACTTTTTATATTTTAATTTACCGTTAAAATAAATATGCGTTAACATTATTCGTGTTATTAAACGAGGCGATTTTTTTTTAATTCGATAATTACGTATATTAAATATAAACGGAAATTAAAATAAATATAATTTAAACTTTTATTAAAAGTTAAATTAATATTTAAAAATAACGAATAAAAAAATAAATTTTTTAAAAAAAATATACGAATAATTAATGGAATATAATTATATAAATAACTCGTAAAAAAATAATTTATAAAAAAACATTTAATTATACGATATATATTAAAATTAATTTAAATATATAACTTTATTATGTTAAATAATACTTAAATTATTTATATATTATATTCGGTTATAAATATAAATATAATATATTTTATTTAAAATTATTAAAATAAATATAATATATAATAATATACGAAAACATTAATAATAATATATATAATTTTATTTAAATATTTTAAAGTTTAAATATTATAATTATAAAAGAAAAAATAACGATGTTTAATATAAAAACGTAAATTTCGACATGTAAAAAAATGGGCCGAAAAAAAAAATAAAATAATATTTTTTACGAAAATATAAAAATAATAAAATACATATATAAATAAATAATTAAATAAAATATTAAGTATTTTAATTTTAAAATGAATTATTTTTCATGTAATATTAAATTTAATTAATAAGAGTTAAATTTTTAAAATTAACTTTATTTAAATTAAAATATATATTATTATAAATTTATTTAATTTTATAAGTTTTAAACGATAAAAAATCGATAATTTTTATTTTATTTTTATATATATTACGTTATTTTTTTAAATATTTTAATTTATAATTATAATTAATTATATTTAATAAAGTTTAAAATAATTTGAAAATTAATTTAAAAATAATTTATAACTTATATTTATAAATTAAAAAATATAAATAATAAATTTCGTTTTTTAAAAATACGTTTTATTTATTAATTTATATATATAATTTCGATTTAAAATATATAATATTTATTTTATATTAAATATAATTAAAGTTAATTTTTAATCGGTTTTATTAAAAAATACGATTTAAAAAATAAAGAATTAACTTATAATTTTTTAATTAAATTAATTTTTTTTTTATTAATAATAATATGCGTAATAATATAAATATAAATGAAATTTATAATAAAAATAATAAATAAAATGCTTTTAATTTTATAATTTATAAAATTATGAAAAATTTTATAAAGGTAATAAAAGTAAATTTTAAAATGAAAAAACGAGTATTTATATAAAAAGTTTTTTTAAAGTTAATAAGTAATAAAAATAAAGTTTAATGTATTTTAAACTTTTAAAAAATAATTTAAAACTTAAATGAGTTATTAATGAAATAATATCGTTTATACCATGTATAATATTATTTTAATAAATTATAATTAAAATTTTTAAATTTATTTTTAAAACGAATAATAAAAAAACTTAAATTATTATTTTTTTTAAATTTATAAAAAACGTTATGTTTTTAAAATTACGATAAATGTTTTTTAAAAATATTATAATTAGTTTAAATTTATAAAACTTGCGATAAATTAATAAAAAAGAAAAAAATGCCATTAAATTATTAATTATTAATATTTCGAATTTTTTATTAACATTAATTTTTAAAGGAAATTTTATAATTTCGATCGTTAAAAAAACGATTTTTATTTTTAAAATGCGCTTTTAATATAATTATAAAATTCACTTTAAATTTAAAAATTAATAAATTTATAAACTCATTTTATAAAAAAATGAAAAATTATATATTCGTTTTCGCGAACGATTTATACGTTATAATGAAAATTTTACTTTAATTAATTTAAAATATATTAAATAAAATACACGTTATTTAAGTTAATTTAAATAAACCGGAAAAAAAAAACTTATTATTTATTTTAAAAATGCGTAAAAAAATTATAATAAAAACGTTAATATAACTTAAAAATAAAAACCATTTATATTTTAATATAAAATTAAACGATAATTTTTAAAAATAATAAAAAAACGAAGAAAAAATTTTATTATTTTAAATTTTATCGAATGTAATATATATTAAAAATGTTAATAAAAAAAAAATAAAACGGGCGGGATACGTGTTAAATTAAAAAAACGATATTTTAATATTTAATAATAATTTTTTAAATATAAATTATACGAAAAACCCGTAAAATTTTATTAATTTTATTAATGTTAATAACGATATTAATATTAAAATAAACGAAATTTATTTAAACAAATATAATTTTATAAATAATAATAAATGGTAAAAAGTTTTTAACGAATTTAACGAAATAATGTTATAAAATAAAAACTTAATAATCGTAAAATTTTAATAAAGTAAAAAAAAAAAAAGCGAATATAAAAATAATGAAAAAAAAAAACAAAAAAAAAATGTTTTTTAATAAGTATAAACCGAAATTTTTATAATAATATTATCGGGATTTTTTAACATGAAAATAAATTAGTTAAACGATGTAGAAAAAATTTAATACGTTAAATGCGTATTAGTAAAAAATGATAAAAAAAAAAAAAAATAATAAAAAAAATAAAACGAAAATAATAATTAAGTTAACGTAAAAAAAGTTATATATAAAAATGTAATTCGAAGTATAATTTTTATCGTTTAAAAATTCGTATTATTTTTTATTTACATTTATTATATTATTATTTTATAAATAAAAAAACTTAATAATTTCGAATAATAATTAAAAACGTAAAATAAAAATATATAAAGAAAAAAATTTTAATTTAAAAAAATGAGTCGTATTTCGTTACGTTAAAATAAATAAAATTTTAATTTATGTATAAATGGGTTTTTATTTTATTATAATATTACGAAGTAAAAGCATTAATATATTTTATATTTTTATTTTTAATTTTTAATAAAATCATTAAAAATAATAACGTTAAAATTAATAAAGTTTAAACGAAGAAAATTTCATTTAAAAACATATATAATATTATAAAGTTTATAATAAAAAAAGAACTTTTTAAAATAAAGGAATAATTTAAATAAAAGAAATTTATTACGAATTAATAAATGAAAAAATTAATTAAAAAAATATTTATATATAAACGATAATAATTATTAAATAATAAAAAGAAAATAAAATAACGAAATAAAATTAAAAGTTTAATTATTAAAAACGGAATGTTAATAATTTAATTTATAATTAATTTAAACGATTTATTATTATTAATTAAAATTTAAATAAAGAAAAGATTTAAAGGTTTAAAATATTATAAAAAAATTAAAAAAACTTTTATTAAACTATTAACCGATAAGTAAAAATCGTTACTTAAAAAAGTTAATTAAAATTTAATGAGTTTTATATAATAATTTTATAAATATATGAAAGTTTTTTTTTAAAAAATAATAAAAGTAAAAATAATAAATAACGCGTTTAAATTTATTAATATATATTTTAAAATAATTAAAACGAATATAAAAAAAACTTTTTATTTATACGGATTTTTATGGTATTATAAAAATATTAATATTAAAGATTTTATAATAAAAATAAGCGAATTTTAAAATATTATAAATATGGTAAAATTTTTAATATAAATGGATAAATATTTTTAAAAAAATTTTAATGAATTTATTTTAAAAGAAAAATTAAAATATGGAAATAAAAGGTAATTATTCGAAATATTATAAAACGATATAAAAACTTTTAAAAAAAAGTGGGAAAATAAAGTATAATTCGTGGTTACCGTTTTATAATATTATCGATATATAACGATATATTAAAAATATAACGACGAAAAAAAACGAAGCGATTTAAATGTAAAATATTAATTCGATTAATTATGAATTTTAATTAAAGCGATTTATATAACGTAAAATAAAGTTTTAAAAATTAAACGAAAATTAAAAAATTATAATTAATTTAATAAAATATTAACATATATTTTAAAATATAATTATAATTTTACTTTTATTTTTATTAAAACGAAAATATTAACTTTTATTTATTATATAATAAATTACGTAACGAAAAATTATACGTTTATAAGTTAAAAATATATTTTAATAATAACATATATTAAAAATATAAAAAAAATAAATATTTACGTGAATTTAAAAAATAAAATAAACGTTATTTAAGGTTTAATAATTAAAATTTTTAATCGTATATTTTTAAATCGAGAAATTTTATCGGTAAAAGTTTATAATTATATTTTAAAATACGATATATATTATAATTTAAAAAATAAATAAATATAAGTTTTATATAATATAATATATTAAATAATACGACGAAAATGATTATATTTAAAAAAATTAATTAATATTAATTTATATGAAAATATAAAATTTAATACCGAAAAAAAAGTTAATATTAAATTAAAAGCCATTACGAAGTTAAATTAAATAAATGTTTATTTATATCGAAAAAAAACGTTTTAATATATATATTATTAAAATTATATATTAATAATTCGCATTATAATAAAATTAAAAAAAAAATAAATTAAACGGTATATTCATTTTAACGGTAATTTACGAAAGGGTAAATATTGTTAATATATATTTAAAAAAATCGATATTTTAACATTTTTATTAATAAGAAATTATTTTTTAAATTTTATTAAAATAAAAATATATAAACGAATTATTATAATTAAATTAAGTTTATTTATTTTTTAAAAGAAGTTTTTTAATAAAAAAAATAAAACGTTAAATTAATTTTAAAAATAATATAATAAATAGTTATTTAATTAATTAAAATTCGTTAATAAAAATTTTAATTTATTACGTAAATTAAAAAAAAACGTAATATAAAACCGGAAAAATTAAGAAACACGATTAAATAAAAATATATATACGGATTTAAAAAACGGTGAAATAAGTGAAAAAAAGTCGGGCGGGGAAAATAACGAAAAAAAGCGTGAAAAAAAAATAAAAAACTTAAAATAATTTCACGTATTTTTATATAACATTTTTTAATATTTAAATAAAATTACGAAAAAAAGCGTATTATTATTTAAACGTAATATATAATATTTTATTTAATATGTTTAAATAAAAGAAGTTATAAAATTAGAAAATTTTTCTTTAAGTTTAAAATTATATATTTATTATAAAATAATAAATAATATAAATAAAAAAGCATTTAATATAAGTAAATATTAAAACGAAATTAAAATAATTTTATTTAAAAATACGAAAAAATGGAAAAACGCGTTAAACTTATTAAATAAAAATAAATAACGATAAATAATAAATAAAATAAATAATAAAAACGGATTAATTTAATAATATTAATAAAACTTAAACACGAATAATTACGACGATTTAAAAATAAACGAAAATGAGTTTATAATAATTTAACGTTAAATAATATTTTTAATTTTATTTATAATATATTAAAGTATATTAATAAAATTAATAATTAAATATTATTTAAGTGAAATTTAAATAAATATGGTAAAGATTATAATAAAAAATAAGAAATTAAACGAAAAATAAACCGCATTTTTAAAAATCGTTATAAGTTATTTAAATAAAATAAATAACTTTAAAAAATAAAATTTAAATTACCGTAACGGGAAAAAGGGGGTTTTAAGAATTATTTTTCGTATAAAAATATTATTATGAATAAAATATTTTAACTTAACGTAAGTACTTTTCCATATAAATTTAGTGAGAAAGTATATTAATAGAATAATTTATTTTTTAAAATTATTTTTTTTTATTATAATGCTTTTAAAATAACTTTATTTTTATTGAATTATATCGAGAATTATTTTTCTTTATTAAATTATAATAATAAATCGCAATTATTTTATCGAATAATATTAAAATTATTCTTTAAATTAAAATGAAATTAGTAAATAAGGAAAAATTATTCCTTAGATTATAATTATTTTAAACTACTTTTTAAATAATTTTATTTTTATTAAAATATTATAAGAATTATTTTTTTAATTGTAATGAAATTAATAAATAATAAAAAATTATTCCTTAATTTATAATTAGTTTAATTAGTTTAATTAGTTTAATTAATTTAACTTATTTAATTAATTTAATTAATCTAATTTATTTATTTTAATATATACGTATTTAATTTATTTAATTTATTTAATTTATTTAATTAGTTTAATTAGTTTAATTTAAGTTAATTTAATTAATTTAATTTATTCGATTTATTTAATTTATTCGATTTATTCGATTTATTTAATTAGTTAATTTAATTAATTTAATTAGTTTAATTTATTCGATTTATTCGATTTATTTTAGTAAGTGATTAAAATTTAAGCTTTATACTTGATTTTTTTACTTTTATTTTAACGATATTTTTATTACTTTTAATATTTAATAAAATATTTACCGTTTTTATTACTTTCTTTTCTATTTCCTACCTTTTACTTATTTATTTATTTACTTTTTTTTATTAATCTTTTTATTTTTTTATTTTTATATTTTTTTATATTTTTATTTTTATATTTTTTTATATTTTTATTTTTATATTTTTTTATTTTCTTATTTTTTAATTATATAATTATATAATTTATTTATTTATTTATTTATTTATTTATTTATATATATATATATATATATATACGTACGTACGTATTTATTTATTTATTTATTTATTTATTTATTTATTTACTTATTTATTTATTTATTTATTTATTTAATAATTAATTAAATAATTAATTTTTAAATTATTTAATTAAAGTACGTATTTAAGTAATTACTTAATTATTTATTTATAAATCGATTTATTTAATTATAAATTAACTTATTTTTAAATTGATTTAATTACTTTTAAATCGATTTAATTATTTTTAAATTAACTTAAATACGTACGTATAATATACTTATTTTTAATATATATTTTAATTAACTTATTAACTTTTAAATTAACTTATTTATTTTTAGATTAACGTATATATAAATATATTTTTAATATATGTTTAAATAAATTTATTAATTTAATTATATATAAATGAATTTATTTATTTATTTACTTTTAAATCGATTTAAATACGTACGTATAAATTTATTTATTAAACTTTAAAATTAAAATATTAATTTAATTATAAATTAACTTACTTACGAATTAATTTAAATACGTACGTATAAATTTACTTTTAATTAAATAATTTTAAAATTAAATTATTAATTTAATTACTTTAAATTATAAAAATGATTTTAAACTTCGTAAAAACATTATATATATAAGATCGATAAAAATTAAAAGAAATTATTTTTAATCGTAAAATTATATATTTAATAAAAAAATTTTAAACTTTATAAAAACATTACATATATAAAATCGATAAAAATTAAAAAAAACTATTCTTTATATTAAAAACATTTTAAACTTAATAAAATAATTTTAAACCTCGTAAAAGCATTATATACATAAAATCGATAAAAATTAAAAGAAATTATTCTTTAATTTAAAATAATTTTTTTTAATTTTTATTAATTTTATATATATAATATTTTTATAAAGTTTAAAATTATTTTTGCGATTCGGGGGTTCCCGTTACGGTAATTATATATTACATTTATATAATTATTATATTATTTAAAAAAAGAAAAAAAAACGGGAAAAAATGTAATAATTAAAATATTATTATATATTTTAAAAATTAAAAAATTACGAAGAAAAATTCGAATAATAATAATATTAAAAAATGTAAAAACATATATAAATAAAACGACGATTTATTTTATTATTAAGTTATTTTTTAGAAAAAGTAAAAAATTTATATTAAAAAAAGTAATAATATGGAAAAATATAAATATTTTAATTATTAATAAATATAATATAATGTTAAAAAAAAATTTATAAAAAATTAATAAATAATTTAAAAATATTAAAAATTATTACGATGAAAATTTTAAAAGTATATTAATCGTAATTTTATGCGGCGACTTTTATTAATTCGAGTTTATTTAAAAATAACTTTTTATATATTTAAGTATATTAATTTTAAAAAGAATATTCGACGAAATAAAAATAAAATTTAAACTTAAAAATAAATAATATTATTTAAGATATTAATTTTAATAAAAGTTTATATCGGTAATAATTTTAATTAAATAAATAAAAACCGCGGATTTAAAATTTATAATTATATTTTATCGTTTTAAATAAAGTAAATAAATAATAAACGACGCGACGAAATTAAATAATAAATTAACGAAATAAAACGAAATAAAGTTTAATTAATAAATTAAAATAATTATATTATTAAATTTAATGAAATATGCGATGAATTTTTAAACGATAATAAGTTTTATTAATAATTATAAATAAAACGTTTTTATTTTTTTTTTAAAATATACGTTAAAACTTATAATAAATTAATTAAATAATTTAAAAAAAGCTTTCGAAATTATAAATAATTTATTTATAAAAATATTTATATATTTTATATTTATTAAAAAAATGTTAATAACGGTAATAAAAAATAAATAATAAGTATTAAAAATTATAAACGAAGTTAAATATATTATAAAAAGTTTTATATTAAATTTAAATTTATTTATTTATAAAATAAACGATAATATTTATTTAATTTTAAAGTTATTAAAAACCGTGTTAATATTATTTAAGATTATAAAAAATATTAATTTTTTTAAATTATTAAAAAGAATTTTTTTTTTTTTAAAAATATAAACGTAATAAAAGTAAAATATTTCGATCGTTACGGTTTAATATTAACGTTAACTTTTACCATTATAAAATATAAAACGTAAAGTTAAATATTAAAAGAAGTGTATTTAAGTTTTATATTAAAATAAACATTAAAAAAAAAAGTAAATTTTATAATAATATATGTGTAATTATTAAAAGTGGTAAGTTTAAACGAATTAAAATTATTATTATCGATTAATTTTAAATATTAAATATTATTAAACTTGTTATTTTAAATAAAGAAATAAATAAAAAAATTATCGAAATTAAATATAATTATAAAATTATAATATAAAAAAAAATAAATAATTTATTTAATTAAAAAATTAAAACTTTTTAAAAAATAATACGTGTAATTCGAATTTAAATAATTAAAGTTTTAAAATAATAAAGAAATTATTTAATTTCGTTAAATATGAAAAAAATAAAAAACTTATTAAAAAAAAAATGCATTTAATTAATAAAATAAACATTAAAAAATGCATTTAATAAAAAGCTTTAATAATTAAAATTAAGGAAATGTTAAAAAGGTTTAACGTTATTTAAAATGATTAAAGCGATTTTTTTTAATTAATTAACGAGTTTAAAACTCGGGATATATATTTTCGACACGGGGATTTTTTATTTAATATATTAAAAAAATTAATTATCGTAAATAATTACGAAGTTTTTATTAATTTTATTAAATTTAATTTTACGATATATGTAAATTATATAAAAAAATTAAAATATTTAATTATTATATACGTAATACGTTACGTAATTAATATACGAAATAAAAAAATTTTAATTTTTTTACATTTTTTTTTATTATTACGTAAATATTCGTATTAAATAATAATAATATATTAAATAAATATTAAAACGATAATAATTTTTAATTATAAATTAATAAATATAAAAAATAAAATATATTTAATAAATATATTTTTTTATAATACGTTTTTTTATAATTAATTTTTTATACGTTTTTTTATAATAAATTTTTTTATAATAAATTATTTAAAGTTTAATATTATTAATTAAATATATCGTATAAATAAAATTATAAATAAATTTATATATTATATATATATAAAAACGTTATAATTAATAAATATTATAATTTTTTTAAAAAAATTTTAACCGCGTAATATAAATATATCGTTAAATCCGCGTAGTAAAGTTAATTCGAAAAAAATATAACTTAAGGTATTTTAAGCGTTATATAAATTAATATATTATAAAATGTATTTTTTTACGTAATGTATTTTTTTAAAACATTTAAATTTCCGATTAATTTTAATTAATTATTTTTCGTTTAATATTTCGTTAATAATTTAATAATTATAATTAATTAAAAGCTTTTAATCGAATTTATAATCATGTAATTTTACATTTTTTTAATTTTTAGTGATGTTATAAAAGGTTAATTTAAATTTAAAAGCGTTATAAAATTCCGATCGGAAACTTTGGAATTTTATTTTTTTACCCGAATTTTTTTAATCGAGGATTTTTCCTTTATTTTTATTTATAAATAGTTATAATTAATAAATTTAATTAAATTAATTAAAAGCTTTTAATTAATCGTAATTATAAAAAATTTAATAATATTTTAAAAAAAAAATAATTAATTAAAGTGGATTAAACGAAATAAAAACGTTTTAAATATTTTTCGAATACGTTAACGCGGATTTTAACGTTATTACGCGGATCTAACGATGTACTTATATTACGCGGTTAAAGTTTTTTTTTTTTAATATTATTTTATATTATATTTTTATTAAAAATAATTAATAAATTAATTAAGTTATAATTATATTAATATTTTAAAATATATTTTTTATATTATTATATTAAAATAAATTTTAAATTTTTTTTATAAATTTTAAAATATTTTATATATATATAAATTTAATATATTAAAATATATTTTAAGTTTTATTTTTAAAAATTTTAAAATATTTTATATATATATAAATTTAATATATTAAAATCGTTTTTAAGTTTAATTTTTAAAACGTTTTAAAATATTTTATATATATATTAATTAAATATATATATTTTTAAAATTATTAATATAAAAAAATTAATATAAATTAATTTAAATAAATTTCGATAATAAATTTAATAATAAAATAAACGATATTATTAATTAAATTATAAAAAATTAAAATTTAATCGAAAAAATTCGTTAAAAATAAAATAATTAAAATAATAATTTTATTATAATTATAACGTTCGTATATAATAAAAAAAAACGAAAAAAAATATAATAATATATATTAATATTTTAATTTATTTTTTTCTTTTAATAATTTAAAAATAATTTTAACGAAAATTATCGATAAAATATATTTAATAAAAAAAAAAAATCTTTTTAATTAAAATAAATAATATAATATTATACCATAACGGGAAAAAAGGGGTTTTAAGAATTATTTTTCGTATAAAAATATTATTATAAATAAAATATTTTAACCCGGCGTAAGTACCTTTTTATATAAATTTAATAAAAAAGTACTTTAATGGAATAATTCATCCCTTAAAATCATTTTTCTTTATTACTATGTTTTTAAAATAACTTCACTTTTATTAAATTATTTTAATAATCATTTTTTCTTATTAAATTATTCTTATAAATCGTTATTATTTCATCGAATAATCTTAAAATTATTCTTTAAATTAAAATTAAATTAGTAAATAAAAAAGAATTATTCCTTAAACTATAATTATTTTAAACCACTTTTTAAATAACCTCACTTTTATTAAATTATTTCGATAATTATTCCTTATTATTAAATTATTATAATAAATCGCCATCATTTTATTAAATAATATTATTAATATTAAAATCATTCCTTAAATTATAATGAAATTAATAAATAACAACGAATTATTCCTTAAATTATAATTAATTTAATTAATTTAATTAATTTAACTTATTTAATTAATTTAATTAATTTAATTTACTTACTTTAATACGTACGTATTTAATTTATTTAATTTATTCAATTTATTTAATTTATTTAATTTATTCAATTTCTTTATTTTAATAAATACGTATACGATTAATTAAATTAATTCGATTAATTTAATTTAAATTAATTTAATTAATTTAATAAGTTAATTCGATTAATTTAATTAATTTAATTAGTTTAATTAATTTAATTAATTTAATTAATTTAATTTATTCGATTTATTCGATTTATTCGATTTATTTAAAGCTTCGTATTTAATTTTTTTACTTTTATTTTAACGATACTTTTATTAAATACCCACTTCGATATTAACCTAGCAAAATATTTACCGTTTTCGTTACTTTCCTTTTTATTTTTTACTTTTTACTTATTTATTTACCTACCTTCCTTTATTAATCTTTTTACTTCTTTATCTTTACATTTTTTTCTTTTTTTATCTTTACATTTTTTTATTTTTTTATCTTTTAATTATATAATTATATAATCATATAATCGTACAATTTATTTATTTACCTACTTACTTACCCACCCACATATATACATACATATATACATACGTACTTACTTACTTATTTACTTATTTATTTATTTACTTACTTATTTACTTACTTACTTATTTACTTAATAATTAATTAAGCAATTAACTTTTAAATTATTTAATTAAGGTACGTATTAAAATAATTATTTAATTACTTACTTATAAATCGACTTACTTAATTATAAATTAATTTACTTTTAAATCGATTTAATTACTTTTAAATCGATTTAACTACTTTTAAATCGACTTAAATACGTACGTATAATATACCTACTTTTAATATACGTTTTAATTAACTTATTAACCTTTAAATCGACTTATTTATTTTTAAATTAACGTACGTATAAACATACTTTTAATATACGTTTAAATAAACCTGCTAACTTAATTACTTATAAATGAACTTACCTTCGAATCGATTTAAATACGTACGTATAAATTTACTTATTAAATAACTTTAAAATTAAATTATTAATTTAATTACAAATGAATTTACTTATTTATTTACTTATTTACCTTCGAATCGATTTAAATACGTACGTATAAATTTATTTATTAAATAACCTTAAAATTAAAATGCTAACTTAATTATAAATGAACTTATTTACCTTCGAATCGATTTAAATATATATATATAAATTTATTTATTAAATAACTTTAAAATTAAATTGTTAACTTAATTACTTTAAATCGATTTATCTTAAATCGTAAAAATAATTTTAAACTTTATAAAAGTATTACATGCATAAAATCGATAAAAATTAAAAGAAATTATTTTTTATATTAAAATTATACATTTAATAAAATAATTTTAAACCTTATAAAAGCATTACATGTATAAAATCGATAAAAATTAAAAAAAACCATTTTTTATATTAAAAACATTTAATTTAATAAAATGATTTTATACTTTATAAAATGATTATATGTATAAAATCGATAAAAATTAAAAGAAATTATTTTACGATCGAGAATGATTTTTTTTAATTTTTATTAATTTTATACATGTAATGTTTTTATAAGGTTTAAAATCATTTTCGCGATTTAAAAGTTCCCGTTACGGTAATTATTTAAATATAATTTTTTTAAAATATTTAAAATTAAAATTACGTTATTTCGAATTAAATTAATCGTTAATTATTATAAAATTAAAATTTCGTATTAAAATATTAATTATTTTAATTATTTAAAATAAAAATTTAAAATATATAAATATTAATTAAAAAATCGTTAATTAAAAAAAATTTAATATATTAAAAAAATTAATTATCGTAAATAATTACGAAATTTTTATTAATTTTATTAAATTTAATTTTATAATATATATAAATTATATAAAAAAATTAAAATATTTAATTATGAGTAATATTAGCCGCGCAGTACGAAAGCCGGATTTTTCCGCGCAGTACCCCGCTAAGAATCAAAGGTACTTTTCCCCGCATACAAATCGCCGTACAACTACTTGTACTCGCGATGACTCAATTGTCAACTTTAGAAACTTTAATCGTACCCCACTACACTTGTACACCCCTGACTTTAACGTGTTTCCTCTTCATGAAATAAATCGATAGAAATACAGGCCTGACTTCAATCGAAAGGGCTTTTAAAGGAGATTCGATCGGAATAGGTTGCACCATTTGGTATTAACAATTGATTGACTTGTGAGTGGTTGAAGTCAAGGCGATACATTGGCTATTTGGTGAGCTTTCAATCGAAGCTCCTGGTCTCATATATCAAGTACATCAATCATCCTTCGCCCGATTATCCAGTTCAATAGAGCTGCCAGCAACGTGCAACCTAAACTAATCGATTCAGCTCCAAACGGGCTTTCATATAAGCCTAGTTTCAAAGATCTGCGATTCAAACTGATTGCGGAATGATAGGTTGAACTGAAATGTATACTTCAGTGGTGGATCTGATAGCTTTCAGTTCTAAGGGAAATCCTGGCCCTATTGCCGAAGTATGCCTTTGACTTCAACCACTTATATCTCCTTCAATTTGCGACTAGCATGAGTGCACCCTATATCAATCTAATCTCCTTTGAAATCTCTTTCGATTGATATCAGGTTCATATTTTCTTCGAATTAATGGATTGTAAGAGAACCGGTCGAAGTTGAGGGTGTACAGGCGAAATAAGGTTTCTGTCTTGTGTCAATTGAGTCATCGCGAGTACAAGTATTTTGTACGCGATTTGTATGCGGGGAGAAGTACCTTTGATTCTGGCGGGGTACTGCGCGGGAAAAATCCGGCTTTCGTACTGCGCGGCTAGTATTACTCTTAATTATTATACACGTAATACGTTACGTAATTAATATATAAAATAAAAAAGTTTTAGTTTTTTTATAATATATTTAAAATAAATTTAATATTTTAATAAATATACGTTTTTTTTAATAAATATTAAGTATATATTTTAATATTTATTTAATTTATATTATAAATAAAATATTAATTAAATTTTTATTTATTTTTAACATTTAATAATAATAAAAAAATATAACCGAAATATATAAAAATTATATAAAATTTTTATAATAAATATTTTAAATTAAAAAGTTTTATATTATTATTATAACGAAATAATACGTTTATATTAAAATAAAATATTATATAAACGGCGTAATTATTTATATTAAAAAAAAAAACTTAAAATATAAAAAATCGTATTAATCGGAAAATTAAAAATTAAATAATTAAAAAAATATATTCGAAAAAAATAATTATAATAATATCGAAAAAATAAAATAATTAATAACCGTAAATTATTAATTAATATAAATCGTACACGAATATAATTACGTAATTAATTTATAATTTACGAAGTTTTAATTTCGTAATATTATAACATTTTTTATATAACGAATAATATTATATTTTAAATTAAACATTTTTTTCGCGTTTTATTTTAATAAAAATTATTTATTTTTTATATAAAATCGTTTAATTTTAATATTTATATTTAATTAAATAAAATATTTAAAAATATACGATTTTAATTTTAATTATAATAATTATTTACTTATTATATATACGTAATTTCGTAATTTTTTAATTTTTTTTTAAAAAATAAACGTAAATAATAATAAAAATAAAAATCGTTAATATTTTTTTATATAAAATATATAAAAAATTATTAAAATATATAACTTTATAATTTTTTTATATTACGTAATAATTTTAATTTTATAATTTAAAATAAAAATTAATTATTAATCGAAATAAATAATATATTTAATAATATTACGTAATAAATTTATATAATTAAATAACGTTATTTTTTTACGTTTTTTAAATAAAAATTAATAAAAATTAATATAAAAAAATTTATTTTAATTATATTAATTTTAATATAATATATAATAAATTTATTTTAAATATAAAACGATAATTACATTTTAATAAATTTTATTAAAATATTAATTATAAGTAAATTACGTAACGTGTGTAACTTATACGTAGTTTTATTTATAAAGTTACGTTTACCCCGTTATTTATATACATTTTCGAACTTAAATTTTTTAACATTAATTTTTATCGTCATTTTATTTTATCGTTTTAAAACGTAGTTTTATTAATTTTAATTTTTTTAAATAAAAAAAAAAAATTTATTAATGTTAAAATATTAATTATAAGTAAATTACGTAACGTGTAATTTATACGTAATTTTATTTATAAAATTACGTTTATTTTATTATATATATATATTTTCGAACTTAAATTTTTTAATATTAATTTTTATCGTCGTTTTATTTTATTATTTTAAAACGTAGTTTTATTAATTTTAATTTTTTTAACATTAATTAATAATTAATTAAATTATGTTAATTAAATTATAAATAAAAAAAAAAAAATTTTAATAATAATAATAAAAAAAAAATAAATTTATATAATTTTAATTAATTTCGTTAAAATTACATCGTTTTTAAACTTATACGATTTTAACGATTTTCGTTAAAAATACATCGTTTATAAATTTATATAATTTTATTAACATTTATTAAAAATACATCGTTTTTTAATTTAAATAAAAATAATTAAAATTTTTTCGATTAAAAAAAATAATAAATTACGAAATTATATTAATTCGTAATATATAAACCGAAATTTTTTATAATATAATAAAATAATAAAATTATACGATTCGTAATATATAAATTAAACTTTTATTATAATAAAATAATTATAATTTATTTTAATTAATTTATTAATAAAATAATCACGATTTATTTTAATTAATTTATTAATAATAAAAATGTAAATACATTTAACCGCGTTTATTACGCGTAAAAATAAAAAAATAAAAAATAAACTTAAAAAACATTTTAATAATTAAACGAATCCGATAAAATTTTATTTATATATAATCCGAAAATACCATATATAATTTAAAAATTTTACGTATATACGAACCATTAAACTCGTACGAACCATTAAACCATCGTATAAATTAATAAATTTTCGTATAAATTAATAAATTTACATATAAAATTAACTTTTTACTTTAATCGTATAATATAATATAATTAATAATTAATTAAATAAAAAAAAATCTATTAATAAAATTAATTAAAATTATAAAATATAAATTAAAATTAAAATAAAAATTTAAATTAAATAATTAAATTAAAAAATTAAAAAATTAAAAAATTAAAAATAAAAAAAATTAATATTAAAATTAAATACGTTATAATAAAACATAAAAAAAAAAAAAAATTTATTAATATTAAAATATTAATTATAAGTAAATTACGTAACGTATATAACTTATACGTAATTTTATTTATAAAATTACGTTTACCCCGTTATTTATATATATTTTTAAACTTAAACTTTTTAACATTAATTTTTATCGTCGTTTTATTTTATCGTTTTAAAACGTAACTTTATTAATTTTAATTTTCTTAATAAATTTAAAAAAATAAAAATAAAAATTTTATATATAAAATTCGTAAAATTATACTCGTTTTTAATGTTTTAATAATTTTACGTATAATTTATATAAATAATTATTAAAACGAAAAAAATAACGAATTTTATAATAATATAAAAATGTAAAAATTATAAAATTAAATAAGCTTATATAAATTATATTATAAAACTTAAAAATTAAAATCTTATATTTTTAAGTATTTTATTTAATTAAATATAACTATCGAAGTTAAGCGATTTTATATGGAAAATAAGTAATCCTTATTAAGGTGAAACGCGAAAGGGGTGTTTGACTTATACCTTTGTGACTAATTAATTACTACCTCAATTTATTTAGTATCATGGCCATAATTAACAATCGAGTTCATTGTATTGAATTGGAGGTCTTACAAGAGAATGATACAGATAAGGTTCAGGTCAATGAGAAGAAGGCCTAGGCTACAATAATTCAATATTAGTATTGTCTTATGCATGTTCACGCAGGTCTTCCTTTGAAATTAGGTGCCTACCTACCTAGTTTCAATATTACGCCTCCAAATATCAACTTGTCTCATCTTATGTGAGCACTTGTGATTTCATGCATAAATCAACTGTACATCCGACTGTCGGAGAATGGCAGAAGTGGCTTTTATTTGTGTAACACATCTTGATACCTGATGGAGTTGCCGAGCATAATAGATCTTAATGTCTCGAGAATACCTAAATGACAAGTTGAGGCATTCCTTGAAACCGTTATCAGATCTAGACTAATTGCCGAACAGTTTCTATAATAGATTCAATGCGCCCGTCCATCCCAAGCACCACGAACATGAACGTCTCCGCCCTCTTAACCGTCCCATCCTGCATCACTGTGGAGGAGCTATGTCGGTCGGCCAACTGTACACCGTCACGTACAAATTGTTCTACTGTCAGAGTAACTCGGGGCAAAATTCTCCGAAGGAAAGTAAAATGTTCAACAAGGCCGGAGAAGTCGAGTGTCGTATTGTCATCCCGCAGTGTCGCCGTCGGTGTAAATATCTTTGATATATCCGCCTCGGTATCCTCAGGCTTGCCTGAGAAGAGACTCATTAGCGTGGCCTGGAAAGTCTCCTTGCTATCGGCGAATGTAGCCTTTTGGACGGTAGGTATAGACGACATTTCTTTCAAGTTATAAGGATCATCGATTGAATTCAATTGAATATGATGGTTAATATGAGCTATTAGCCTTGTAGGGGCGAGTTATTTATATAAGTTCTGTAATTAGGGTGCCTAATTATTACGCAATTATTCTACCTACCAGGTAACCTATGTCTTTGCCTGTCACCTGCCCTAAATCCAATTGAGATCAAGAGACGCGCGTCCATCTTGGTTCTTTCTACAGTCTTCCAAGTTGTAGTTATATTATCATGTTATCGAGATATAATCCAGGCAGCATCTTTGCGGGTTATTCAGTAGGAGGTATTGTGGAGCCCATATTCAGGGGTTCAACCCCTATAATGAATGATGACTAAGCGGATCAACACCGTTGAGTCTGATTGAATAAACTAGTATCACAGATACTAGGTGCGTATGCTCTCTCCTAGGACCCAGATATGGCAGGTTTCCATTCATGGGCACCTACTTATTCATATATAGCTTTTTGATTGAGGGGAATTGATTTCACATAAAGCAACAAGTGGCAGAGTGTTGAAGCCTCAATTGTATAAAGCGTACATCTGTGTGACTATCAATATTGATAGAACTTGCTGTATCATAGCTCAGATATATAGAGGATATTTTAGATTAGTAACGAATAACGACGCACGATTATAAAAATCGCAAACATCCATTATAATCACCCATTGCTGGCATTTTCAAGTGGTAATGTTTAGATGACTCTACAATATTTCCAAGGGTAGCCCGTGAAGCTGACTGCAAAGCTCGGTAATTAACCATGGTCACTTAATATGGAAATCTCGTATTAGTTGCGAATGCTATCCGACGTGTGTATCAACGGTATAATCCGATATAGGTATCTACCTAAGGTAGGTAATCATGAAACTTTCCATATATCGTTCAGACACCTACCCACCTACGTCTAATAGTGTTTACACTATATGTAGGTGTCGAAAGCTAAAAAATCTTGAGAAAAATACCTACCTAGGAAAACAGGAACTCTCACGAGAGAGATCTAGTTAATATGCCTAGCTGTTCTCCCTAATTAATGCCTGGTGGCTACACGAAACGTCGTACTACGAAAGCTTGTCCTTAGTCACACGGGTGAAGCGTTTTCGTTCAATGCCACTTTTGTCTCCATATAATTACGAAAGATGACCCTCGAATATTGATGGTTTGGAGAATGCCGGACGTTTCCTAACTTAAAAATCGAACGATGTTTGTAGTATAATAGCGTATTTGAGCACCTAGCGGGTAGGTGGCCACCGCTACAAATCTTGATAACATGACCGCAATAACTTCTACGGACTCTGTGTCTAGCGGTCATCGCCGAATTTTAATTCTGCGTGCTGGTGATATGTTGTATGACATATGTCGTGCCTATACCAATTAACCCAACTAAAATGTGCGCAAGAGTAGATAGTTACCTACCTAATACCTAGTAACTAAGTTTCTAAGGTAAGTACTATCCAGTACTTTCATTCATCCGATAATAAAAGTGGTTTTGGCTTTTTGGCTGTAGAGGTTACTGCACCCTAACATTTCATGCTGGGATAACTGGGAATGAACGCAATGATATAAATGTAAAATTTCGTGTATCGAATTCTATTTTGATTGAACTTGGTTTAAGAGTGTGCCCGTATGACAAAATGAAAGGCGACTGCTTTGAAGCCAGGGCGGTAGGGCTGCAATTTGCTGGTGGATCTGCCTTCAGATTTGACGACTTGAAGGTTTCTAGTCTACATCTGGAGACAGTAACTCCTCTTCCCTCCTATCTGTCTTGGCGTCTGTTTCATTTTTATCCTGTTTTCCTTCTGGGTTCGTGGTAGTAGTTTTTCCGTCAGGTTCTTTACAATTATTCCCTAATGTCTCTTCATTTTTGACCGGTTTAACTCGCATCTCCGTCCTTAGAAGCTCTATTTCAAGCACTGGGGTTCCTTCCTTTACTTTTGACTTTAAATTGTTCTGGTCAACGTCGAAAAATAGAGCCCAAAATTCGCCATCTCTAACGGCGAAGAACCCCTCCCAACCAGCAAATGTCAGCCTGCGATCTTGCCGAGAACAGTCAAATGGTCCGGGCCAATTGGGCTGCGCAGATGGGCGTGTACCAAACTTCAGTTCGTACGTATTCCGATCGATATAGATCCAGTTCATGATAGGGGGCTCATCGCATATCGTTGATACAAGACCGGAGTACTTCGTATCGGGATAAGGTAGAAAATACCCTGTGAAGGGATGACCAAAGACTTGCTCATGGTCGCCCCCGGTATCGATGTAAAGCTATAATATACACCTTTTAATCCACATAAACTCAAATAGAATTGGAATATCGGAGTGCCCACCTTATCCCCTGAAAGCACTACACGTCGACCTTCGAGGCTTGGGCTATACTGCGAAGACTTAGGACATCGTACTATTAGGTGATTCTTTCGACTCCTATGTTCCTTTCTTCTAGAATCCGATTGAATCTGTCGAATAGCTTCAGAGGTGCCGACGACGGCAGAAAAAGCGACAAGAAAGGTCAGAGGCTGGGACATAGCTGCTTCTCTGGAAAGTTGTTCCACCAAGTCGATATGAATTGACTGGGCAAAGAGCTCTTATTTTTTCTTTGAGCTTACACATGTACCCATAGGTAGGTAGGTACCTAAGTGACTAATTATACCATCTGCGTCAGTAGAGTATCTGTATGCTGTGATACACCGGATCTACTGATAATCTCCCGCCCGTTTTCTAAAGTGTTCATACCTGACAATTACTAGTATTCGGGGTAACATTACCTAGTTGCGTATGCATTGAACTCTAAGCTCGAAGCTGTGCCTTGCATTAAAAGGGACAGAGGCATGATCATAGAGCCTAGTCGCGGGTTTCCTCCTGGTATTTCGGTCCTTATTCTCCCTGCCACAGGGTCATCTCTGGCTAGCAATAGCTATTATAGAATGGTCTCGGCAGTGAATTGTCGTGCATTAAAGTTGCCGAGGTGTAACTTCCTAGGTTTCTCTTTCATCTAATCATACGATTAGTTGGCATTCTCGGTCTTCTCCTTTTCCAAGACGATCCAATGCAGCTATAGATATTACGAATGCACGCCTTGCAGACTAATAGCGAACACGTTAGGATCTTATGAGGTGCGGGTGATTTCACATATATGAGCTTACACAATGCTTTCCTATGCTCTGGAACGTACCCGGAAGATCACGCATTCGTGTCCCACTACTAGATTTTCACATCGTGATGCTATACATAGCTAGCTTGTCATAAAGATGGATGAATTGCATAAAGACTCCAATCAACCCCCTAAACATGAGCCCTTTCTTCGTCGGAGAATCAGACACTGAAGACTCATACAAGAGATTCTCAGGTGTTTCGAGGAGACCACGGGCAGCCAGTGATTCATCCTCCATCGACATAGCGAACTCTTCTAAACGTTCGCATCCGCCCGCACCTCCACTAAGAAGATCATCTTGGGGTTTCTCTCAGCGCGTCTCCAAAGAAAAGCGTACCACCACCCCACCCGAGTTACCCAAACATCGACTAAGGAGAACTTTAAAGTGGCCGTCTCTTAGATCACAGGTTGACTCTCTCCTGACGCAAGACCCTCACCCATTAGTAGCTGAAGTTGAAGAAAAGGAGAAAATGTCTTCACCGTTAGTGGCGGCATCTACCCCTTTTCTATGAGTCGCCAATTGACAAATTAACAGGGGTGGACCCACCGCCACGACTGGCGGAACTACCTTGACTGGTCCTGATCGAGACCGACAGGCTACCACAACTGCGAAGCACAGCCTCCCCATGCCGGGGTTGTCTGGGAATGCCAATGGACCAATCGGTAAATCTTGACCCGATGACCTTTACACGAGATAGCTTGTTGGTAATCGCACTAACTCTAGCGGACCAGGTAATTTACTCAAGGGCCCCGTCGACGACAGTGGTAGACTCAAGGACGCCGCGCTGTTGGTCGGGATCAAGCTTGATCTTGAGGCTGAGATCCACGCCACGGCTAGGGTCCGCGGTGACATCGTGGTTGGGCTATATTGATGCCGAATTTGGTGATGAGACGCAGCTGGATGATATCAGAGTCGGCTACCGAGTCTCTAGCCATGGCATCTTATTCCACCACTTCTCGGGTGGTCAACGTATTTCGGTCTCCGTGGCTGTGATTGTGCTGCATATCTGGGTTGTCGGACCTAAAGGGTTCTTGGTTGAAACTACTACATCGCTCGCATGCACGCTCATTTAGATATAAGCTTATCCAACTAAGACACTCTTTTATTACGGACAATGCTCGTAGGATACCGCTTTTGTGCCTACAACTAAGCGCATATGATTAATTCCTAGCTTTCCTTCAACTCTATATCTTCTCCAATTTCTCAGAAATTACCTTCTTCACTTCATCCAAACTAAAATTCTCTTGCGACAACTCCGTCCATAGCACCTGTTGCGCAACCCCCTGGTAGATCATCGGCTCGGTCCCATACAGAACTTTCCACCCAGCCGCCACAGCCATTTCGAAGAACTCAGTCCTAGGTTTAGGGTGATAACACATTTCTAAAACGTAGCCTTTCCTCTCCTTTGATAAGAATGTGGTGATGATATTTCTCGCAGTGATCTCCCCCTCTTCTCTCGGCGCAAAGTCGGGAACAGTGCCAACGACTAGAACCGGGGCTTCTAGACCCTCAGCCATTTCTACCGACGACACGTAGATGAGTTCACCGTCAAACCCAGCCGTCTTTAGCGACTGAATCATGTCCGTTACTTCGCTTTCGATTCTGTTTACTAGATATATCTTACTTGCCCCAAGCCATTTCCACAGTGCGTAAATCGCAGATCTGCAAGCCCCTCCTCCCCCTATCACGAGGCCCGGTTTCCCCGTAGAGTGCTCCAGCACGTCCGGGAAGTTCTGCAGGAAGGATTCTCTCACGCCAATGCAATCCGTATTGGTTCCGATATACCTAGGGCTTCCGTCATGCGCCTTGCGGATAAACACAGTGTTGATGGCCCCGATTATCTTACCCTCAGCAGTGACCTCGTCAACAACCGACATCATGGATACCTTATAAGGCATCGTAACGGCACAGCCGATTACATCGGGTGCTTTAAGTGCAGGGATAAATCTCGATGCATCTTGGGTTTCCATGGGCGAGTACGTCCATGGTATAGAGAGCCCCTCGAAAATTTTCGCGTGTAGCAGAGGGGCTAACGAATTGTGGAGTGGATAGCCGAAAAGGAAAGTTCTTAGCGGTTGTGAACGACTTGATTGATTGAGTGCGGACGTTCCATATTGGTAGGATGATTTGAGG
Organism: Annulohypoxylon maeteangense; assembly: GCF_022496945.1. Classification (NCBI taxonomy): domain Eukaryota; kingdom Fungi; phylum Ascomycota; class Sordariomycetes; order Xylariales; family Hypoxylaceae; genus Annulohypoxylon; species Annulohypoxylon maeteangense. The sequence goes on from NW_025953276.1 coordinate 109,699, forward strand.
ATATCCGCTGGCCCATCGTCGCCGAACATTATGTATAGAATTTTGTAGGGAGATACTGAGATATGTTATGGTTGTTGTTCATACCTCATAGTAGGTTAAGATCTTGTTAGATTTCTTCATCATCCTTACACGATGGCGGGGGCGGGGGTTGTGTGGTCCATCCGGCAAGCTCTAGCGATAAAGTGCCGAAGGATTTGGAGGGTGCGTGGAGACCAATTATTAGGCGTAAATTCAATTCCCATAAGCGCTAATTGTGCAATGCTAACGGGCTTGGAACCTAGTAACCCCCTGTGCTAAAGCTTTAAAATATATCTGAATCTTTTCAGGGCTCACCGGGGCCATTTTTCTTTCGCTCAATCACTAATAGAAATAAGGGTCTCAGCGCTGCTCAGTGTTATAATTATAGGGGGTTAGTGACTAATTATAGTGAGCTATCTCAAAAGCCCTCTATTTTCAACAGCAGTTTAACAACAGCTTAAAACAGGTATTGCAATTGCACTCATGATAAACTTGATAAAACTTAATCGGGCCTGTATCAGGGCGCTTTAAATGAGTAATTGGATGATTCGGATAAATTGAATGGATAGGTATTGATCGAGTATCAATCGTTGCGAACCTGGAAGCCATTGCTGAGCTATTGTTGAATAGTAAGCCCTGAGCAGCACTAAATTACAAGTGTTTTAGCGGCGGAATATAGCGTGTAAGAACCCCGATCGCACCAGCCCTGGAGTGTTTGTCGTCAAATCGGCTGCGGTCATTACACGAATAATACTAACAGGTCTATTACTACATCTACCGTTCTAATATATCTAAAAGTCCTAATATAACCAAAAATACTAATCTAACCCTTAACTATAATACACAATACCGTAACAACGCCGTCTCTAAATTACTCCTCGCTCAGCTCTCGCAGCAACCCCAGATACATCTATAGTTTCAACCGCTCGCGAGTCTAGGGCCATGTCGGCGAGATATAGTGAGTCTCTCCCCAGTAGGACTCAGGTCAAGAGCGGAGAGAGGGTCCTCGACGATACCACATAGCGATTCGAGCTCCACTCCCTCAAGCGCGTCTGCCTCGAGCAATTCCGGTGCGATGAGTGCGGTCAAGGCAGTTAGTCCTCCGGCTATCGCCGCGCAGTCGAATCCATTGTCAGTCTTGTCAAGAGTCACACCGATGTTCAGGTGACCGGCGTAGGGGTCGCTCTTAGTGCCGGCGATCACTGTGATTGAATCCGGCGCATTGCACATGCGGGCTGAGTAGTGGCAGACCATAGGATGGTCGCAGTTATCCAAGCAGCGCTCATCCAAGGCACGTTTCTCCTCCTGCGCCAAGCCGTCGCGCTCCCAGAGGACGGCCCCGTCGTCCCGGCGCACTTTGCGGCGGATGCGTCGAGTCGGGATGGGCCCTGAGCCGCACCCTGAGCCCGTCTCATCTGCATCGGCTTCGTACTCAACATCGTGGCACAAATTCAGGCCAGAATTATTAAGCGCCGAAATCCAAGATCCGATTCCGACTGAGAGCATCTGCTTGAACGTGTCTAGGTTCGAATACTGGAAGGCGTCGATGTACATCGCCGGCTTCAGGGGTTCCTCGCCGTCAGCAATTACAGCCTCGACATTGTCCATCTCTTGGTGGTCACCTTTGCAGCCGTTGCTGTCGCACATCTTTGATAGTTTGCCGAACATCTCCGTGGCTAGCTTGTGGTTGCCGTCGATACCGTCGTCTGCGTTGCCAATGTCGATCGTTCCTACATTGGCTACCCAGGATATGATGGTCGGCTTGGCTGGCGCCGCCGTCGGTGTGCAGCCGGATACGGTCGTGCAAGTCTCTTGTCCTCCGCCAACGCCACCGACGAGCGTGCAGGCCTCGCAGTTGGATGTCCAAGTCGCCGTGTCGGTCTTCACACTATCCACGGCGGTGGAACCGGGTAGCGTGGAGTATGCGCAGCTTTCCGTGTATGCACTGGCGCCGCTGATGATGCTGAGAGTGATGGTGCTGCTGCTGCCATCTACTACGCAGTCACAGTAAGGTTCGTCTACCCCCGTGCCAGGCGATGGGCCTACTGTATCGCAGTGTATAGTTGCTGGCGGAGGGGTGATCATGCTTGACCCCTCTGTTGTGATAGTGACCGTAGATGGTACATCCAAGGTATCAGGAATGGCTGATGTCGAGCCAGAGCATTCACCCGCATCACGCTTCGCCTTGCTGCAGGATGGGGCTACGGGGTCCTTAAACCGGTTGCCCTGAGTTCCGGTAAAGCATTGGCGAGATGTCCAGAAGACCTCAAGTGCCAGCCAGGTGTAGCTATCTGCATTGTTTACACATTGGCTGGGCTGATTTATTAGCATCTGGCGCGTGTTGTAGGGACCTATCCGCATATGTTAGTTCTCATATAATGTTATGCTATGGTGAGTAAAGGAGGTTATTGGAGGCCACCATACCATATCCGTCCCTTCCATCGACATCCGTGATGTGGGTTCCAGTAGCAGCTTGGCCGATCTGGTCGTTATGTAGCCATTCATGCAAAATTGTAGCGCCGAGGAAGTCCATATTGTCGTTTAGCGTATCGTCAAAACCATTGCAGTCAATCTGGTTGTACTTGGGCGTCTGCTTGTACGCCCCAGGACAGAAGTAAGTAAATGAAGAACCCTCAGGCATCTCTCGAGATATCGCGCTCGCGGGCCAGTTGAATGTGTAGGCAACGTCCTCCTCGCCGCACGGGTTGATGCTTGGGTTTACGTTAGACATGTCGAACCCACTAATTCTGCAGAGCGACACTCGGTCCTCTCCTTCACCTGGATTGGAAGGGTCGGAAACGATCCTCTTGAAGACATTCTGGACTTTTGCGTGGTCGCTTTCTGGGAAATACTTCAACCAGATATCCTTGTACACGTCGTAGCCAGTCAGAACTTGGGTGACAAGGTCGATGGCGTCCGGGAGGGCTGCTTTGAGTTGGTCCTCCTGATTGGGCTGAAACGCTTCCGTATCTATGAATAAGGGAAATGCTCTTCTACCCAATTGCGGGTATCCCATGGCTGAACTCAAGAGCCAGAGGGGAATTATAGCTTGAGTCCACATGTCGAAAGGTGACTAGGCTCAGGCCTGATTTCGGGGTAGATAAATTCAATCACGGTGAGAGAACGAGGATTGATAAAACGTATTGTAGATGGGTGGAATGATTCCTTGAATAGAGAGAAGTGACCTTGGTCTGAAGCCATATTCATTAAGATCTTTCCCTAGGCTTTTTATATTCGGCGACAGAAGAGATACCCAATGCGTGTATAGTCCTATTTTCATACCTAATGAGACGCAATGAGGCTTCCATGAGAATCCTGAGATTCTGACATTCAGCTTGATGTCCCTGAGCCTCAGCAGGAAATGATTTTTCACCAACACCACTGCTAGGTCTCTAGCTGTATTGATGTTGGATGTTTTGTTCTATCCAACCTATTGAGGTATATGACCTAAGCACTATCTACCAACACCATGATGATATGATCCATTTTTAGACATAGGCGCGCTGTAAACTACAGGGCCTATAGCGCTATAGCCCACTGTGACTATTCTAAGTTCGAATGAGTAACAGCGGACGCCCTTCTACATGGAATAACAATTTATGTTATTGGAAATACCTAGAGAATTTAATTGGTATATTTTTTAAACTCAAATTGAAGTATTGTGACTTTCCAAGGCTAAAGCTTCACTCACCTAGATACCTAGGACCGCAATCCATTGACGCCATGCTATTTCATTACTATGAGTATAAGGGGATGAAGCGCTAAATACGCTACAATTTATAGCGCTCCCCTGTCCTTAGATGGGAAACTATTGCGGTGTTGGCGGTAACCTTGGGTACCTAGGTACCTATCTACCTACCTACCTTAGCAACTGTATGACAAATTCCATAGGCACAGGCACAGGGCGTTAAGGTGAAACTCGCTTATCTCGCATCTCAAGCGGAATAGCTACCTAAGTAGTCAGCTAATTGTCAACATGAAGCCACCCAACAGTCGCAATGGACCGAGCAGCATGTTGTCAGATGAGGTGATTCCTTGTTAATCGTACAGGGGAACCAATACATGAGCGCCTACATATATGCACCCCGGAGGCAATATACACACAGGTCATAAACTGGCAGAAGACGAGGGTCACCAGAGCGATACCGATAGTGCTGATGGGAATCGAACCTGAACACCCAATAACTGGTTTCCCCTCCAGATCTGGGGTCGGCGTGCGAGCTGTTGGTTGAGCCGTTGGTTAGGTTGAAAATAAAGCCGTTGACTCATGCCGTTTCCTGGGGGCGAAGGATGGATCAATGAGTAGAGAAAAGGCTGAAAATATGATTTGTGTTATGAGGATGAGAAGTTTAAGTGAACTATATTTTAGAAGTGTGGTAAGAAAACCCTACTTGAACCTCTCACGCACGAACCAACATCCCGCGTGGCAGCTGCACCGATGCAGTTGGTGCAAAGCTTGTTTGGCACTGCCGCGGCGAAGTTCCCATGGCTGAAAGCTTGAAATTGATATTAATAGGTACCTATCCCCTATCCCACCCCTGTACGTCATTGCATCCTTAGAAGTAAGCTTTCTAGTTAGCGGGAGGATTCTAAGCGCCGCAACATCTCACGTCTGGTCTTTAACGACAGGCGCTGTTCAAGTCCCTGATGTAATTCCTTATCGTCGCCTTGTTCTTGCGTTCTCTTACTCTCTCTTTTTCCCCTTTACCTTGCACTTCTATCAACTTGCAGTAGATGCTCGCGCTCGGATCAAATCTAGAAAGCCTTCGTTATCCCAACCCATATCAGCTATGTCTTCTAGCCCGCACATCGTCGCAGAAATACATCTACCGACAACTCTTTCATTTACATCTGAGTCTGAACCCGAACTCAAGTTAACACTCACATTGGTGGGCTCCCAGAATCCAGTGATCATCTCCAAGGAAAATTATAATGTGTTTACACCGACCAACGCCTTTACAATCACCGAAGTACCTAGCGGCCAAGCAATCAACACAGTTTTCGTCGACATATGCAAACGGGTTGGACCGCCTCCGCGGCTTGACTCAGAGCACCTCGACAAGTTCTTAACTCTAGATCCAGACATCCCATATGAGGTCTTCAAAATTAGTTTTCGGCCACTCGGTCAAGAAAGAATAAGCACTCAAAGAACAGCAGCGCCAACAGATCCTAGCGACACGTACCAGAAATACAAATTTCTAAGCCCGGGCATGCACTGGCTAGAGCCTGGAAAGCAGTATCTAATCCGCGCGTGCCAAAATGCCAGGATTACTCCGTGGCGTTGGGGGAGGATAGAAGAGCTAATGCCCTGCGACTGGTACGCATCGGATGGGGAGGCGCTGGAAATACTTTCAGCTGAAGGCGTCGAAGTCGAAGTAGTGGAATAAGACCACAAGACCCCGCCCCCGCCTTTAGTGCCTAGCAACAGGGTCGCAAATTGAAGCTGCATCGCAGTCTACGAGCTTGGCAATTGTAAAATATAGAAACGTTTAGGTAAACGCATAGTTTACTTGTATTTTAACGGTCGTAGGGAATAATGCCAGGGAATAACTCTCTTCACCGATGAATTTTGCAACACTATTCCATATTCATCGATCATGCCTTGATCATGCCTTGATCATGCCTTGCGGAATAATGTTCCATGACAGAAAGCTACCTGCCTAATACCTACGGTAAGTAGGTAACGATCAACCTAAACTCCCTCGACATTAGAATATTCCGTCTCATCCTTCAGATCGGCAACATTCTCCGCAACCCGCTGCGATGCAATTATTTCGTCGGCTTTCTTCCGCTGGGTGATAGCGAGCCCTTTAACATTGAATAAGACGCTCATCTCCTCCAGAGAAAGTCCTTTCGTCTCCGGCATAAAGAAGAAAATCACCAAAGCGCCAACAACCAAAAAACTTCCAAAGAAAAAGAAGGTTCCATAGGTTATATTCGTCATCATGTACGGAGTAGAGTACACAATGATGAATTGGCCTAGCCATTGCGTACAAGTAGTGAAGAGAAGACACAAGGATCGGATCCCCGTTGGGAAAATCTCAGCGCTTATACAAGTTAGCTAAATCCAAAGGAAAAACATGGATAACTCTAGCTCACCAGAATACCCAAGGGATACCATTCCAAGATAAAGCATAGAACACGGCGAATATATAGATCATAACGATCGCGACGTAGGCACCACCATCTTGCACAACAGTGTGCTGGAAAGAACCTGACACTTTCGAGTACGCGCCGAGGTAGAACATGGCAATTATTGCGCCAATAGATCCAATCAGAAGGGGTTTCCGGCGTCCTAAGGTATCGATCCCGAAACACATGAATATCAAGGTCGTCATAGCCTTGACAATGCCGAAGACTCCCGTAGCTAAAAGACCGACACTGGTTCCCGAAAAGCCGATTGATTTAAAAATCTTCGGGGAATAATAATTAAGTGCATTGATTCCGCTCAAATTCTGCAACATCATGATGCTCATTCCTAATATTAGTCGTATGCGATTACCCCTCTGTAGGATCTCTTTCAACTTAGCACCTAGTGGACGAGTTGCGCCTAACTCAGATTCGTCATGAAGCTGCTGCTTGATAGCACCAACTTCCCAGGCGATATATCCGTCATCCTGTGTTAAACAGCGTATCTGGCCAAGGACTCTTATTGCTTTATCCGTATCTCCAGTCTTAATGAGCCAACGCGGTGACTCGGGTTGGAGAAGCATGAGCACGATAAGCAAAGTTCCTGGAGCAAGCTGCAGCGCGAAAGGGATTCTCCACTGCGTATCCGACGTGCTGGATATGTTCTCATTGACGCCGTAGTTTATCCAGAATCCTATAATTTGAGAAAACTGTACGGAGGTCTCGAAGATGCCTACGAGGCGGCCTCGAATCGCGGGGGGCGAACATTCAGATATATACTGCGGAACAACAAGAGTTGCTGCCCCGACACCAAGTCCTAGAAAAGTTCAGATTGATTACAAGGTTAGTATATATATGATGCATGTCTTACCTGTCAGAGCTCGACCGGCGTATATCATGCCAAGAGAGCCGGTAGAGGCCACTTGGACAATAGTTCCAACATTGAAGACAACCCCACAGGCGATGAGGGGAAATTTGCGGCCATACTTTTCAGCCAGGAAGGACATGAAAATAGCACCAAAGAAACATCCCGCTTGAAAAGTGCTGATGATGTTGGCGGACAGTGCGGCCGATTGCTCTGACGAAGAAGTACCCAGTCCGAACCTCGACACAAAGGAGGGCAACGTGATTGCTCCGCCTATGAAGCCGGAGTCATAACCGAACATTGCTGATCCCATCGAGGCACATATGGCCAAGATGTATATCTTCCAATTGTACACCTCATTCGGAGCCGGGAAGGCTGAGTCATCGTGAATGACTAATCGAGAAGCCATTGCTGAGAATTGGAATATCGTGAAGCTTCTTCGACGACCCCAAACCAGAGAAGAATAGTTGAAGATAGGATACACAACCCATCATTGCCTCCAAATATAGAAAAACTTGGTCAAAGGTCCTTAGCCAGGGGTCTAGATGCATAGTGTACGCAAAATTTTACGCAAGTTAACTGCTAATGGAAGAATCTGGGGAAACGATCCACACATACTTCGCAAAATGCGGAGTTATTACCGTACCTGAAATCTGATCGTCGTAGCTGTGAAGTGACATCGCGTAATAATCTTGTGCCTAGATAGGCACTAGGTACCTAGTTAAAGAAGCCTAGGAAGCTGGGTAGCGAAACGGGAGGTTCCAATCCATACCCCGCTAAATGTGTACATATTGGGGCATGTAGGTACAAATCCGATAGATTTATACTCTGCCTGGGATAAACTGAAGAAGAGGCTTTGAGCTATCGAAATTGAGCTATTAACCTCAGGAAATTACGTTAAAAAAGCCAGGAAGATTGGGATCAAATCCGCGTGGTGGTGCGAAATAATAGTAAGAAATTAAGTTGGATTACTTAATATCTTCTCATGGGTCCACTAATAATCATTACTAAGAATAAGCCTCGGCAACTAGTATCCGCATCGGATCAATATTAACCCGACTGTGAGACCTTACAGATAACAAAGCATTTCCGTTTTCAACATATTCCAGCTTTCCTTGTTTCAATAGACCATATATTATAATTCGGAGGAGAACCACTGACCCTTACTTTGATGCATATTATCAAGTTCCTGCCGATGGCACATAATCAGTAAACTCTTTCGACGATATCTACCACGCTACAGATGGGCTACGTGGTCTGCAAGAGCGCATTGGGTAGAGCTTACTGGTATATGTACCTACTAGGTACATAGATAATGAAGGTATGTAAGTACTAGGTAAGTAGTCGGTTCGTCCTATTAGATCCCCACAAGCTCTCAGCAGTACAGCAACTACGAGAAGTCCCCATACATAATGCAGTGAGGTATGTTGATCTAGGAGAGCCGCAGAAGAGCCATAGGGAGGTGGCGCTCGGAATATAATTAACGACTAATAGAGGACCCGGCTCTTCGGTCGTCTATATCTAGCTTACGGCGACTCCGATCCTAGACATACTTGGAAGCCGATACTAAACCACGTCACTCAATAGATGTTATTACAATTTAAAAGGACCAGGTTTCGATAAATATATATACCTAGATAGTCAAAAGACTATGATTCAGAAGTATTGTTATTCATAACAATGGATCAATAGCATTTATGTTCCTGTGAAAGTCATTTGTAGTGGCGCGTGATAAATTTAGGTCGCCATGGCTCTTCAAGTTTTTTTGTATATTATACAAAGAGAAGTCATCTTTATTAGAAATATCTTTCATGTCGAGTTCTTTAACTTAGTACTTAAAATAGCCAGAATGAGTTGATTAGTATCTACACTACTTCAGCAACACTTAGTCATATCAGAATATATAATACCCATTCAGGATAATAAATATTAACTGTCTTGGCGAAGTTGGTGTCATATAAATACCTCACTATCAATAAGTAATCAACTTTTGAACGAAACACACAATGAATAACCGAGACTTTAGAGAAGAGGGTCCGTACCTCAAGAACTATTTCGATACTGACCCACGATTCGAATTTGTAGGTCTGTTGGGAACTGGAGCCTCAGGCGGAGCTTCACGCGTGAAGTACAACGACCCGGATAACCAGTCATTCAACAATTTCATAGTAAAAAGAGCATCCGCACGTGGACTTGATCAGAGAGCCTTACAGGCAGAAGAGCAACATATTAGGGTACGTTGTGAATAATCATGAGGAATTGAAATAGATGAGGTGTAAACTAACTTTATTTGCTGCGTATCTAGTCTATGGCCGGTGCCATGCATATAGTGCAGGTTCTCGCTTTCCAAAACAACCCTCTGGAGGGTAACACGCAGTTACCTAGAGTCGAAAGATCCTGGATAATATTAGAATATTTAGAGAATGGGGGTGTTGGAAGATTTATTAACAACGCGGCGGAAATGAAATTAATTAATCTACCGAATCGTTTACTTTGGAGATTTTTCATGTGTAGTAAGTTCTACATATCCCCATACCCCAAGCCTGCCTACTACTTCATCGGTTCTATATACCTACCTACCTAGTAGGTACCTAATGTAGAAACGATATTCATCTCGAGATATCCGTTGAGCTAATGAATTTTTAGTGATAAAATCCCTTATAGCTATGTCCGTAAGTAACACCACCCGCTTGTCCGGCTCTGTCACCATAGTTTTTATTAAGACACTTGGAATGCTGAAGTCTCCTACCGAATTATTTTATACTAATTATACATTGAATATAGTGGCCTGAGAACATCAATGCATCGGAACAGGTTAGCGAGACAATACCAGCAGATGGCAGGGGAGATTGGTGGATTCTGCATAACGACCTACATGAAGATAACAGTGAGTACTACACATGTTACATATGTTTGAAAATAAAAAATACTGACTCAAACAAAGTTATGCTTGGGGATGTTCTTGTTGATGACGAGCATAGAATCACACCACGGTTGAAAGTAATCGACTTTGGTGCGTCTATAAGAGTCAACTCATCAAACCGTACACGCTCTTGGAGAGACCTTGCAGCCGTGGGAGAGGTATGCGTTCCACTTAAAGACTTATTCGATCTTTTATAATATACTGACATGATTGATAGTTGATGTTAAGTCTAATTCTTCTCATTTCGCTGCCTATTCTCGAGCATGGAGAGCATAACGTTGCTATGTTTCAGCCGAGCCCCAATGAGGATGAAGTAGAGACTCAAGCGATCGAACTTGTTCCGCTCTCTGGGGATGAAGATGAACAGCCGTGGCTTGACCCGGATTTAAAGTTGCTTGTTTGTAAGTGTTTGCGAACGGATAAAAACCTCCCGAGTTTGAGGGACCTCGACCTTGAGATATCGGCTGCTGTACGCGAGAGAGATGCAGCATTCTATGAGGACGATCCAGAGGAACAAGATGCATTCATTGAGAAGCTCTGGCATGATATCGTCCACTTCAGCGGTGACCCTGGTAATCCTCTTGAAGACGATGATGACGATGATGACGATCCATCTGCCGACGACGACGACCCTAATTTTTTCGACTGGGATAATTTCAAGATGTGACAGGGCAATTAGGTAATACTGCTTGAGGTCACCTGATTGCCCCCGGGAAGAGCTCCCTGATTATGTCAGCTAAGGGTGGATATATTAGACCAGATCGCTTCTGGGAGCGAAGCTCCCTTTTCCTTAATAAATCATACCTTTCATAATGCGAGAGATCAGGCACCAGATAACTACGTTATACAAGACAACATAATATCCTTCTAATTTTCGCTGAGCGAATATTTATTTTAATTTAATTACATAGAAATCCGAATTTTACGATAGGGTTTTACTGTTGGACAATAAATAATTGTTGAACTTTGTATTTCTTAAGTACCTAGGTACCTAATCAGGTTTGAAGTGACTCAGGAGGATGACCTTCCAGGTTTATGTGATTATTCAATCATATGCATAAGTGTATAATGGCAATATTCATCTAAACGTCATGACTTCGGAGTGTTACGTAAGCGTTGAGATTACGTCATCTTCCCCTCGGTCTCGGTTTGAACTTTAGAACGTAAGAAATACAAGAACTTTTACCCTTCAAACAACATTTGAAGTCCACGACTAAAGGGCTGAGAGAGTCGGATGATAGATCAAAAGTGACATCATGTTGGCCTGATATAGCTCAGATTCTGGAGATGACAAAACACAAGCCCGCGAATGGGCGATGTCCTAATTCCTCAATTTCTCATCCCTGGCATCGTCAACGTCCCTAACGTCCCCGGTCAGCCCAGAAGTAAAAAAGCGCCCGACGGGATGGTTCGATGGTCCCACACGATATCACGCCATCATCGCTTCACTCCTGCAACACAAGTCGGCCTTCTACATCATTGTACATGGACATACCTAGTACATACATATATAAAACTCCATTCTGCAGTAGGAAATATTTTTAGAATGCCAATTGAAAATTATCGATTATTAAATACCATTTTGTCCATCACGTACCTAGTATAATCCAGTTGGATTACAAGGGCTTCTATTTCCATACCGTAGTTTACCTAGGTATTTACCAATCTCACGATGGGACCATTAGCACGACCCAGGCAACATATTGATCGAAAAGATCTGTACACCAACCTCGAAGCCCGGATTCAATATCTTCACTCCTTCATCGACTTCAGTTCAAGTATGAGACCTTCAGTGTACCTGGTATCGGTCTGATGGAAAGCCCGAAGCTAACAGGATTTAAGATGATATCGAAGCTTTGATGACAGGGTCCAAATACATAAAGCAACTTATCCCAGCCATCGTCAATATTGTATATCAAAAATTGTTGCAGTACGACATCACAGCACGCGCGCTCCAAACCAGAAGCACGAGTTACGATGGACCCGTGGACGACAACCTCGACGAGAATAGCCCTCAGATCCTGCATCGTAAGATGTTCCTGAGGGCGTATCTGGCCAAACTATGCTCCGACCCCAGTACTTTGGAATTCTGGGAATATCTAGATAAAGTCGGGTAAGCTTTATTCACGCCATCTCATAAGTTCAAGGTTGCTTGAAGTGGTCTAACGAATACCAGCATGATGCATACGGGGCGTGGGCGTGAGCACCCCCTCCACGTGGAATACGTTCACATAGGCGCATGCCTCGCTTTCATCCAGGACACTCTCACGGAAGCTCTTCTCTCTCATCCCCGATTACGGATGGATAAGAAGATTGCTCTAGTCAAGGCTATCGGTAAGGTGATCTGGGTTCAAAACGACCTATTTGCGAAGTGGTACGTCCGAGATGGTGACGAGTTTGCCGAAGAGATGGAGAAGCAGCAGGTGGAGCCGGAAGGCTTCCTGCACGGAAAGAAGATACTGGATGATATTGAAGAAGGGCTACCTTCGTCGCCAACCTGCCCCTTCTCAGGACTGTCTGCCGTGGAAAAAGCCGAAGCCTGTACCGGATGCGGCGACAAGGGGGAGAAGGAGAACGGCTGCACATCATCGTTGCCAATCCGATCACATATAGAAACAAGTTGAGGCGAAAGCAATATCAGGGATAGGGATGTAGGAGCTTATACCAAGGAAATCGCCCTTATCCGATGCATCTAGCGAAAGACAGCAACAAGACTACCGGTTTAGGTTTGAAGAATCTGTATATTTAACGGAATTAAAATGTAGGGCATAGGTGGGGAGTAGTACTGGGGGATGGCGCATTCAATGGAGTTATTAGGGTCATATAGCAGCACCTATGAAAAAACAACATCACCTTACTCGTATTGAACTGACCTAAAGTCTGAAATGAATCTTGAAACTATTGCTATGAAATTTTGGAGTATCCGTTGATAGTAGGTAGTTAGGTACATGTAGGAACCAGTCCTCAAACGACAAGAGAGAAGAGAAAGTACAGATAGGTAGGGAATAGGAGTATGTCCAAAGTGAAGCGACAGAAAGAAATCCGTGATGCCAAAGAGTGATATATCCTCCGCCTCATTACCGCATTACCTGCCTCGTATCGGCATCTCCCCATCCATTAACTCGTCCCCTTTTTCATTACCCCTATCGTAGAATCTTACAGTCCTATTAACGACGTCATCCACGTAGGTACTGTACCTACGCAACACTAACCTCCCCCAACCCCACCGCCTTCCCCCTAGAAAACCACCCCCAACGCTCCTTAGCAGGAACAATTAAATCTCCCCTAACCCCCTCCTTCTGCACCACCAAACTCCAAACCGTCGGTCCGGAATACATAACCTCGCGCTCCTTCTTCGCATCCACGGCCCCCCACTTCTCCACAGCCTGCACGCTCAATCCCCCGTACCGCCGCCCCAACCTCTCATACAACCCCGCCGCCATCCTCGCTCCCTCAGGCCGCGTGCCCCACCCGCACCGTCGCAACCCCTCTAAATGCGCGTCCGCCGCGCTACGCAACCGTTCTTTTTCACCTACGTCCATATGTGCCATCGTCGATCGCGACTCGTCCAAATCCCGCAACACCTCCGCATGCACACGCGCTGCATCGCGGGTCCGTCCCGCACGCGTAAGGAGGACAGACAACTTGTTCGCGTACGTGAGCGCGTGCGCGTCGAGGCCGCCCCGCGATTGTCGGACGTTGTAATACAGGATGTCGGCGAGTGCGATCGCGCTGTCGATGTGGGAAGCCGATACGTGCGCGTCGATTAGCAGTTGGCCTATGTGCAGGACCACGGCGGGGGACCAGCTGCGTTGGACTTCGCGGGAGCGCCAGAGGGCTGTTAGGAGGTTCTGCGGTAGGAGGGAAGGGTTAGTTAGGTAAGTTGGCAAAGATATGTAAGGGGAAGGGAAGGGACTTACCTCGAGCTCGCCGTAGTTCTTCTGGTCGCCGAGGAGGGTGATTAGGCTGGATAGGTCTTCGAATCGCAAGCTGACGAAGTCGACGTTGGCTTCGCGGAACGCGGCGAATACTGTCTGCAGCACGGTGCGGCTGGTGAGTAGCATCGACTCCTTTAGTGGCGCGTTGGCGGTGTTCCAGGTCGGGACCCCGTGGCCGGCTAATAGCTCTGCGAGCTTGTAGCCTAGTACGCCGCGGCGACGGTTGTGGTAGAAGTGCTGCGCGCTAGCGAATTGGAATCCGCATTTGGCGACGGCGTGGGCGCGGGGTAGATCCTTGCTTTCGACGGCGTATTTCTGCACGATGGTGTTGATTGCTTTGACCGTTGCCATGGCGAAGTCGACCGTGGTGCGTTCGGTCGCGCTGCCGTCTCCGATCTCGGTGAGGAGGGCGACGAATAGATCGTACGACGCGTTTCGGTCGTTGGCGTATGTACCGAGGACCTTGGAGTATCGCTCGATAAAGACGGCGAATAGCTTCTTATCCAAAACGGAGACGAAGCTGGTGCGGCCGCGGGCAACCCAGAGGCTGCGAAGGCGGGCAGTGTGCTCGAGCACGATCTCGATGCTAGTCTTCTCGGTCATGTGAGTTGTCACCTGGACGTACTGCTCGTACAGGAGCGTCTCGAGGAGAAGGTCTGCCATGATTTGCGAGAAGTGATTGTGGCCCGGCTTCCCGTCGGCGTGGAACAGACCCTCTTCAAGAGCGATGAGGAAAATGAGCGAGACCTTGGTGACCTTCATTTCGAGCTTGATGCTGATCTTCTGCTCGGAAATATCGAAGCCCGGGAAGAGGATCAGCACGCGAAGTTGGCGGAGTAATTCATGGCCCTCGCGCTCAAGCTTGACGGTCTTGTAAATGGACGAAAGTGTCAACGCGGCTTGGTACAGCTCAATTGCGACGGTCGCTGTGGATAAGATCTTAATGACACTTTCTTGCAGTAGGCTGACCATGATGGAGTGAGACTTCTCGGAGCTATGTTTGCTGTAGATCAAAACTAGCTCCTTGAGCTTGAGGAGCGTCGTCTCATGCCACCATCCATATTGAATCTTGAAGTGCTCGTATGTCTCAGAGCACACAGTAATAGCTCGCTCAACAGTTTTCGTCTCAGTCTTCTTGCCACCTGTGATGACGGTGACATAGAGGGTAGAAAGTCGCTTCTTAAGAGTGCGGATCTTGGTCTCGGTGAAGGTTGTGATAGTCTTTGTCTTCGTGATAACCTCCTCGTAGAGCGTAACCGACTCGAGTTGATGCTCCTCACTCTTCTCGCAGACCTCTGCAAGGGCAATTGAGGCAGTTAGGAAAATAGCAACCGACACTCCAAAGACCTTCTTGACAGTCTCGCGGTACTCGACGGTGATCTTGTAGAGAACCGAAAACTCCACCTTCGAATGGAACTCGAGGACGTACCGGTACTGCTCGTACACAAGTTGTATGAACTCCTCCGACGCTTTATGCTCGTGGTGGTGCTTCGTAATGGTTTCCCATAGCGTAGCGGAAAGCTTCTGAAGTTCCGTCCAGCGGCTTTCTTCCCGGTAGTGCTTCAACACAATAGACGCGGCATTGAAGGCCTCGGCGTGGACGATGCCGTTCTGAGTATAGGCTGTCACAATCTCGGCATAGTAGTCATATGCCTCTTTGCGCCCAAGAAGGTTGTAGGTGGATGCCAGGTGGTAGAGAGTGTTGATGGTGAGCTTGTGTGTGACGCCGAGATGCTTACGGTAGTGCTGAAGAAGATGGGTGTGGATCTCGACGATCTTCTCATACCGCCGATACTCCTCATAGAACAGGAGGATCTTAGTAGTGATATCCGTGAGAAGAAGATCTTCAGCCTTCAATGAAGTAAGGCATGTCTTCCAGACACGGACATAGATTTGCTCCGCCTTGTCGAACTTCCTCTGCTTATGATAGCAAAGAGCAAGACGTGATGCTGTTCCTACTGTCTCAGATATGTAGCTTCCTTCGAGTGTAAGCTTCTCGTCTACAGAGAAAACACCTTTCCACACAAGTTCCAGCGACTGTCGAAGAATGACTTCGGCCTCAGACCATTTTTCCTGTTTTATGTGAAGGCTGACCAGAGCCAAAGAGGCTTTGAAGAAGTGGCGATCCACCTTTCCGGACTTAGCTCGCGTGTAGGTCGTCTCGTAAACATCGCGGGTAATGGACTCGGTCTCCGTTGTTGTGGTAGTGACTTCGGTAGTAGTCTCTGTGATCTCCTCAACTACTTCAGTGATGATAGTCGTGGTCTCGGCGGCTTCTTCAGTCTCAGTCATCTTATGCTCCTTGAACCAACCCCAGGCTCTATTAAGGATCGATACAGACACGACAAGCATGCCGAATGATCTGAACAGTACCGAAAGCTTCTTCAGCTGAAGAACAATTTCCTTGGACTCAAACGAACGGTGCTCATATTCGGCCCAGACACAAACCATAATGTTACAGGCTTCACTGTCACGCTTATGACGGCGCAAGAATTCGACATACTTCAGAGCGATGTTGAGTTGTGCCATCTGAAGTTCGGCAGTTGTCTTCTGCCGACAGGCTGTACAGATGCGGCTCCAGAGAGCAACATACAACTTCTCCGCGAGGAGGAATTGATGCTGATTCTCATAGGTCTCGGCAAGACGAAGGATGATGGTCAACCGTAGTTCATCAGTGAGCTCCATTTCTTCGCTGGCTTCAAAGAGAAGATCTTCATATTGATCTTTATCTTCCTTGGTATCTCCTTTCTTGAGGACAACCTTCATTTTAGCCAGCTCCTTAGTGAGCCCGCGTTCTCGGTCAGACCCACGTCCAAATCGGATCACGACGATTTCATGGAGTTCCTTGAGAATGACAGCTACCATATGCTCCTCTTGGATATTTCGGTAGAGCTGAACTAGCGACTCATATAATCGAATGACCTGGTCGGAGTTTGCGCCGTGCTGTCCCTGACACACTTCTATATAGAAGCGCATCATCTCTTCACGGTAGGTGACGATCGTAGTTCGTTTGGTGTAAGTAATCTCTTCGGTGCAAGCCAAGAACACTGAGGTGCAGGTAACTACCAGTGGGCTAAATTTATATAAAATAGTTTGCCCAATGATGGAAGCATGGTAGAAAAACTCGGCAGCTTTGACTAATTCTGATTGAGACCGGTACAGAATACCAAGGATGATCAGGCTTTGAAGGACGCTGTGGTGCTTCTCGCCAAAACAGGCAGAGCGAATTCTTAAAGCCAACTCGTGGCGATGAATGGACTGCGAGGTAGTTTGGCTTTGCCAGCTGACCCATTCCATCATGACGAAGAAGGTAGATTCTGGGAGAATACTCTTGAAATCAGGTGAAACCGTCAAGTCGCCTTTTGTGCTCATGAGAGAGGAATGCTGAAAATGCATGATCCAGTATTTGACAGTGTACTGAACGATAGGGTGGGATTGATAGACTTGGTCGATGATTGTGCTGTTTACAGAATCGAATGACGGCTCGCACGGCTGTGTGAGGACTTGTTTAGAAAATAACAGTAGTGTCATCGTCAGTTGCTTGTGAGCATCTTTGAGGGATAAAAGTGAAGATCCGCAGAGCCCACGAATATAGTTTCGAACAACAGAGTGCTTGAATCGGACGGAACCCTTATGTAGAACAAGGAGCCCACATGTCGCGGAGATCACTTTCCTGACATTGATGTGGGATGATGACACGGTGCCCTTAGAGAGGTCAACCTTCAACAGGTCTTCTACTTCTCCTAGCTGCAGCGGGCGCTCAGCAGTCACCATGAAGGTCAATAGGCGGTTGATGTGAATATCTTCCAGGTTGATCTTAAGGAGAAGTGCCTTGAGAAGACTGTCATGATTATTGCTAGGGTCGGGCTTAATGGTATGGATCAACTTGTGAAATATATCAAAATCAACGCCGGCATCAAGGAGGTGCAGTGATAAGTATGCGAATAGGAATGAACCCCTTGCGCGAGATACCAACTGACTGAGCAATTCCTGTTGCTTTGCGTGCGCTTGAGATGTGTAGGCACTGCGTTTAGAAAGGCCGTCAATTAAGTAAAGCTGGATGTCGTCATGAACGTGCTCCGGAGTAACAACTAGGTGTTTACAGTCAGGTTGGCCAAGATGGGAGAGAGGGCGAGAGAATGTGACGGCGCGGATCTTGGGAAGCTTCTTGACGCTTTGATGAATGCGCCTGTATAACTCGAGCGCAACCGAATCCCCGCCAGCGATCTCATCGAGCCCGTCAACAATGATAGTGAGATTGACCCCCTTGCTATTGACTGTTGCTAGGCCGGCGTCAAGCACGGTCCACAGTTGGCTGGCGAATTCCTTCGCATTGTGCTGACCATCGAACTTCGCAAGAACGGATGATAGCTGCTCGAAGAGGCGGACATCACCAATGCTAATCTCCAGAAGCTGGGAGAGTAGACTCCTCAACAATGCCACAGAAGTTGCATGTTCCGGATACTCAACAGCTAAGTATATTCTGTTAGAAAGGATCATTGACGAAGGGAACAAACGTACTAAATGTATAAGAGAGAGTTCTATGTTTTTGGTCCAAATGGCCAACAGGTCTCTCCAACTGATCTCGTACCCAAGATGCGAGCATGCTCTTCCCGCACCCGGCACTTCCAGTGATAGCAAGGATGCTTTCATCCTTTTCGAGAAACTCGATGAGGTCATCCTCGAGCCACTCGCAAGTTCCCTCCACACGGCGTTTCTTTTCTTGGGTGCGGCCGTATATGTATGACTTGACGTGAGTGTAGGTCGAGCCTAGCTCTCGGTGCAGCGACGCTACGTCACCTGCGCCATGGCTACTCCCAAGCTTGTAGGCCCAAATTGTGTAGATGAGCTGTTCTCTCTTGGAGCATATATCCTCTAGTTGGCGTCCAAACTCACGGTCAAAGTCGATTATTACTGTATTCTTGGAGAGACGGCTGACTCGTTGATGATAAAATATAGCAATATCTCCAAGAAGAGATACGAGACCGTTGATAACTTCTCCGAGAGCATGCGCGATGCCTTCGCTAAGCACAAATAGAGATCGGAGCTCGAGAGTATTTGCAAGAAGTTGACCTAGCTCGTACAAGGTATTGAAAGTTGGTTCTAGGGCTTGGGCTTGTTCACAGCCGAGCTAAGATCATCAGCAATATGTCGAGGTTATGTGTAAGGGGGGGGTTAAGGGTAAGGTCTTACCTGAAGGAGAAGATAGCAGCTTGCTAGAGCGGTATCCCGTATAGTCGTGCTGTCAGTGATAAAGTCTTTCACCGCCGTCGTGAATTCGTCAATCTGAAGACCGAAGAATTCGGCTTCCTTCAGCACTTGATCCCACTGGCTCCCTCGCTTGGGCATGTGGATGATGCGTTCATCTGCAATGTACCCCAGGTAGACCTGGAGGTCGATCTGCTTGAGGTAGGCATCGTCCACGTCGTCCAGTTCGCGTACTAACCTTGACCTCACTCGCCTAGTCGTTTCGATGGTGCGTGTAACTTGAATGCGATTCGATGATCTCGATTCGGAGTGACTAGTAGTACGGACGGTAGTAGAGCCGCTCACATCAACCTCACTAGATGAGGTGATGGTTTGCTTTATCGACTCCGTAGGGGTATGGTTACCATTCAAGGCCGAAGGCATGTTTGTATCTGTCTTTGGCTCTTCCGCAGAAATCTGTGACGAGTGTGACGAGGAAACAGACCTGCGGTTCCGCAGACCTAAGGAGTTATTAATGAATACCTGGTATGATAGGAATATAACATTGATGTCTTACTTTGCGGTAATTTACGAAGTCCCAACATGTGGTGTCTATTAATGAAGGACTGGAGAGCTTTGACGGGGCCTCCTTGAGGATATTTGAGGACTTTTAGGGGTTCCCCCTACTCTTAACTTCCAATGTTCCTCGAGGATATGCCGACGCCTTTCCAAGCCGTCTCATCTATCAGATATAAGCTGATCACCAGCTACCCCCAGCTACCCCCAGCAATATTGAATTCCGCATCGGGGAAACCGACTCAATCTCCGTTATGAAGGGAGAATCGCTACATCGTTGAAATCCGTCAATAGGCAATTTTGTATCAAAAGAAACATGCAGCGCCATTGGATTACTCGATGTCTCTGGGGCTTAGAGACGGCGGCACGTCCGGTGAGTACCAGTACGCGAGAGTAGGTATGATAAATCATTACGATGGTGTCGATGATACATGTGCAGTTACTACGCTATGCACGGATGCTTCCTATTTTGGACGTTGTGGCATCTTAGCGATAGCGTGTGGCGCACACGATGCTAGCTGAGGTCGAAGCCTGAAGGGAGCTTCCACGGCACGATCCCGCAGGTGGCGCACATACGCGGCGTTCGGTCTCATCGAGGAATCCCAGATCCCAGAATCTGATTCTGATAGATTTACTGGCTAGCAGACGATCGAAGCTAGCCTCTTGTGTCCCAGTGGACCAAAAATGGCAACGATTGTAACCAAACCCTTCAACGACGTTAGCTGTTCATCCCTACCTCGCAGCCTCGTACAAAGCTCATAACAAAGTGCTTACTCTCAATACAAATCGGGAATTCTAGTTCATTGGTTTGATTGATCAATGGAGAGAAACATGATTCTGCCATGAGAAAGAGGGTATGATGTCGTTGGGGATCAGCTCCTCCAGACCTAGGTCAACCAGACAGAGCATTCCGCTTACGGTCGTTTTCCGAAATTTGCTCTTCTTGCGCCATGCATGATATATGCATTACCATTAGACATAGTCGCCGATTAGGACGCATGTCAGCACAATTCATACCTATTGAAATTCGGCTTGCCTCTAGTGAAGCCCGACTATCGACACCTTTCGAAGATCTAGGCTCCAGCCTCTTTCTTTGGAGGATCATACCTAGGTATGATAGGTACCTTATTGTATTCAAGGTTGGCAACGATTGGAACGTAAATCCTACGGTTGAAAGTGGGCCGCGCGTTGCACTAAACGGCTGTAAGAAATCAACGGGTATAGTACAACGCTGCAACGTGAGACACAGATCAATCGGTGAGACATGAAGTTCGACGGTTCCACATCTAAGGTACTTAGGGTCCATGGGGTGCATACCGGCTGTACATGTGTATCGTCGAAAAACGGCCGTTCGATGATTCCAGATGACGAAGACCAAAGTTCCGTGGTTGCAGGGAGAAAAGATGTCATAGTTGGAGACAAGTTCGAATCTTCAAAGATCTAGAAACTGAGGGTCTGAGATTCTTCTCGTATATCTGGTACGGTACCTACTATGTGTCCGTAAGTGCCGAAGTACCTATGTAACGGCCTTCAGCTCTGCTCATTGTGCTGTAGGACTTCATACTCTTTTCTACCCAATACGGAATGAAGGCCGCCTCCTCATATTATCCAATCGATTGCCCGTCAGTACACAACCAAGTCACCCTTGTACAGATACCTATATACTTGTGGCGCATGTTACGAATAATAGATGTGTACTCTCTCGCCTACGACGAGGTGGAATATTTCAGATTAACGCAACAAGGTACCTAGGTATGGCACTCTATTCTATCTGCCCCGTCTATTTGCCATATCTATTCGATGCCGACGCCTTTTATATATATCCGATGCCAGAAAAATGATCTGGTCGATGTATATGCATGATGCCCTACAACTCCGAAGTTGAAAAGCCTAACAGGTATTTATTCGTGCCATTTCATAACACCAGGGTTAGCTGGGTCGTTTTCCACATATTGGCAATCACGGGACGTCTCCCACAGAGATGCCATGAATGAGTGATCGTCGCTGTGGTAGAGGTCGCCAAGAAGAGGCTTGATCGCCCGCGTAGCGTCTTCCGCGTAATAAAAGGGAATGCGTCTAACTATTGTTAGCTTGCTACAAAAGCAAAAAGCAAAATCAAGAGCATTGCACCCGTCTATCGGATTTACTTACGAGAATAGGTGATGAACGACGTGGGTGTCGATAATGCCGTGGAAAATGTGACGGCCAATGAAACCGAAGTCTCGGTCAACAGTCGCAAGAGCGCCTGCGACAAAAGACCACTTCTCACCATCGTAGTGAGGTACATCCTTATGAGTATGGTGGAGGTACGTGATGGCCACTATTACACTGTTAATCATCTAACCACTCGGATTCGTTCCGGAATATGTAACTGACCTAGCCAATGGTTGACCCAGATGTACGGAACCCCGTATAATAGGAACACCGTCTGCCAATCGAGAGCCATCGAGCCGTAGTAAAGGGCGGCACAAACAAGTGCAAGACCGAGATCGGAAATCAGGACGTAAAGCGCCTCTTGGGGACGGAAAACGCCGCTGAAGGGATCAAAGTGGCTGCGTCTCCACCATTTGGCGTCCATGTTCTGCATGCTGTCTTCTCCAGCCGTCGCGTTTAGGAGGAAGTAAATCTGGAATCCTCCCAATTGCTGACCTAGCAGACGAATCAAGTTGATGAAAGGTGCATCTTCTAGAACATCCATATCGACGAAGCTGAAGATACTCGCTAGAGATTGCATGAAGACCGACGGGCTCGTCCTTGGGACGAAGGCCATGTCCTTCTGCATGTGGCCGGTGAAGCGATGGTGGCGGGCATGAGAAAACTTCCACGAGAAGAACGGCACACCCAATGCTGAGTGCAAAACCCAACCTACGAAGTCGTTCAGGTGTCGATGGACCGAGAATGCGCCATGACCACACTCATGAGCCAAAATCCAAAGGCCAACACCGGCAAGGCCTTGCAAGAAGCCGTAGGCAGTCCACAGCAGGGTCCGGTAGGCTTGGTTAGGCACAGACGGGATGTATGTCAAAGCAGCGTACCCGAGGGCAGCGGCCATAGCGAGATCACGAGCAACATAGGACAGTGACCTCAACGTCGAAGGCTGAAAGCAGTGAGGAGGAATAGCCTTTCTGATGGTGTTGATATCCGGAAACTCCTGCTTCGCATGCTCTGCCTTGAGTTTCTGCCACGTGTTAGCATATACACGGAGGCATTCGTCTGGATTAGCACGCGTCTTCCTCACTCACCAATTGACCTGTGCGAGCCCTTACGGCAGGTACTTCGACCTGCGTGATCGTCGACATGATGAAGGTTCAGTCCTGACTGAATCAACAGGAATACGGCCAGCGAATTGCGATAGTTCTCGTCTACTACGATTCCAGCACTCTTTCACCAGTCTCTAGAAATAGAGAAAAGAAAGAACTTCTCGATCTCACCGCCCTCGTTTTGAATGTTTGCAGAAATTTTTCCTCAGACAAATCTTATCGCTGGTTTTATTACCCGCCAACCCTGTACGAAGCTACCTAACAAGACCCTAGTACTTACATAGTAACAGGACCTAGGTACCTTTGAGGAATAGGGGTTGCTTGATATTTCACGATACTCCACTAAATCTCTTACGAGTTACACGTGGGGGTCTGGAACGCAAATCTTCGTTGAGGAGAACCTCAACGTTCTGCCGGGTCCTCTCATGATCCTCTTATTTCATGGGTATTTCATGATAGGGGTCCTGGGGTTTGTAGGGTTTGGGTCTTGGAAAGCGGGTCATCTTTCACCAGCTATTCTAGTTGTTGTACCAGCCTATGCCAGCACGGTTCGTAAGATGGTCAGACTTCTATAGTTTGAGCCCTACTAAACCAAATCTAACTAAGTTTCCTTATTTAGATCCAAGGAACTCAAACGAGCCAATCCTTGTTGCAAAATTTTAGTGCGCCGGGATGCTTGTCGATCCTGACCAATGATGCTTCATACAAAAAATTCTAGGTGGGTTTTTTTTCAGACCCTTGTCACACATTTTTATTATCAAGATGAGAAATGCGAAAATTTCCCATGCGTGGACAACAAAATTATCTCCTTTTACTATCTCCAGATTCTTTCCAGATCTCCATTATTATCTCCACAATCAGCCAATGGAAACATTCGGAATGAGGCCTCCTATCAAACCCGGTTCGCTTCGTCGTTTGTGCTTGTCGAAGTTGGACGAAGCAAATAATATTAAACAACCAAAATAGACAACCATACAGCCATATTCTACAGTACATAGTAAGCAAACTTCATCAGACTGTAATGGCGGTCGAAGATGCAGCATCAAGGTTTAAAACCTCTCAGTCCTACATACAGCGTACATCTGCAACGCGCACGATCATACTTGGCAATTCTACAGGGCGTTCAGAAGCGTATTCTGCAGGCTGGAAAAACCTAATAATATCCCTGGAAATTCCCGTCTTTCGGCTTGATGACCGCATATAGACCTGCATGAAGGCAATACTTTACCGACATCTGATCAAGCACCTGTGAGATTTTATCTCTACTTACTTCGTAACTAGTCTCACGTTTTCGGCATTTTCAAGAGCTTGAACCGCAACCTATTACTATTTCGTCTCCCTAATCCCTTTTCTCAACCAATCAGATCTACTTCGATGTTGGCTGGGCAGGAAGATCGACTTCTATGTAACATTTGCACGTGATTTTGCATTCTTCAGATGTTATGCGGCATGGATACCGGGTAGGAGGCATTCAGATGTTAGCCGAGGATGCGTTGTCAAGTCGGCGGTCACAGATGTGAAAACCCCTGTCTTGGTTATCAGGTACTGGGGAAACTTGCTGTCAGCTTGCAACGTCATGGATGCGATTCCACCGTGAACATCTTGCTGCACTCACCGATTCCCATTTTCCAGATTCGTGGTGTTCTATCGTTCGAGAATGAGTCCACGATGTGTCCATCTAACATACATAGAAAGCACGCTGAGTATGGGGCCAACTCAGCTTCCAATGAGCTTTGAGGTTTTCTGCAGATCATAAGCCTTGCGGAGATTCAAAATTGCTATTTTATCTGGGCATCATCTCCACCAGACATCAAAGGCGATTAGGATTAGGACGATACACCAACCAAGCCCAACTATCATTCTATTTCCTTTCTATTATCTCTTTACATCGTAGATGTTCCATTCCTCTATGTAATGCCACACAATCGTCAAGTAACAATGATATCAAATCACTGTTCTCTGAGAAACCCATATATCTACCTAACGCCCGTATCGGCATCTTAAACCCGGAAAGTCTAATCGGTGTAAAACCTATGCGGCTCAGCGAGAACACCACACAACTTCCAACCAAGGGTGACTGCCAAGATTCTCCCCTATCTCAAAGATAACTACCTAGTGCCTACCTATATCCTTTCATATATTAACGTACCTACCTATCTATAAACCCCGAAGTAATAGTATTCCGTCGGCGGATATAAAATGTGTGTTTATACCAACGCCTACCTAGTTAGACTTTGGAAACTTGCGATCTCGGCTGAATGGAGTTATCTCATTCAACGAGATGTTTTCTTAGTGACAACTATCAATACTACCTACGAAGGATATGAATTACATAATAGAAATGAGATGGCACTCATCCCTCAAACTAACATACGCTGTAAGACGCCACCTCTGATTCAAATTAGTAATAGTACGTGAGGCTTTATATTGTGTTAACCGTAATGGTATTAGTACCAGAATCGGCGGAGTCAACGGGATGCAATCCGTACCTAGATGTCCCGAATGTACGTTAGCCAATCACCAAGATCCCCAAATTGGTACAGTATCGTCATTCGCACTGGCGACAGTCTGAGTCCAGCGGAAAAAGGTTGTATCGATCCGAGAACCCCTCAACTCATAAATCAACTGCGCTCAAATAAGTTCAGCATCACTCCTCTATATTAAACTCAATTAACAAATATCTTAGATGTATATGTATTAAATACCTGATATGAAGTAAAAAGGTATATTTGTCTCATTCACTGTAAAGGATTCTTAGTTGATCCATAGGTATTCATATATCCCAAGGTATGAGGATCATGTCTTCGTAACTTGCACATATTGACTTGAGATGGGAGACCCAAGCGCCTTTTTATACATTGTTGACGAAAGGCTCAGTCATGGCACAGATCTCAATCCTTTGAGATATCAGCAATGGTTCTCGACATCCGTAGTAGTTCACCATACAGTGATGGTGCAAGTCGCATACCGGCTTTCATGCACACCACTAGATACCCACACAATATGGACATCAACTAGAAATCATTCATTATTTTAAGTGTGTTAACTGAATAATCCGAAGTATCGAGTAAATGTGTTCTGTCATTAACGCTGTTGGTAGAATCGGTCGCAAAGTACAGACAGACTTAAATAAGCTCTAGATTTTTTTTTTTTTCAAAAAGAAATATTTGTATTAAGACTTACTTGGATTCGTGGTTCTTTATCTTACATCTTTCCACGTAACAATAAAACTAGCAACCTCGCCGTCGACAAGCAATTTATATTGTTCGGAATCATGACGTCATCGAGGGGTTCGTGAGAAGGGCGAGATTTAAAAAGGGAGCGTGGATTCTCCCTTACTCCCACCAAAGTTTCCTAGCACCAAAGCGTTGACAGAATTTTCCAAAATCGACCAATCTGCTATTTGCTTCTTATACATCCAATGGATACCTATCTACCTATATGCAGCAAGGTTTGGTAAAGCCAATTCCAAATCAAGAGTCTGATGCAGTGCTACAACATTGTCTGATATGCCGATTAATATAGCAAATCACATCCCTTTCATTATATTCCGCTGGGTGAGACATACATACGATATGTCACTTTATCAAAGCTTAGATCCTAGAGGAACTATCCGCTTAACCGAATGGAAGATCATGCCTAGCTAGGAAGGGATATATCTATCTCGTTCCCTGCAAGGAACGTGAAGATGCAACTCTGATATGTAAGCACCCACCGGGATAGGAGTATGTATTCATCGAAATAATTAATAAATGTCTAACAGTACTCAGCCCTATTTACAAAAAAATCTACAAATTGAATTGCATATTCATTGGCTTGGCCTCTTCCGATATCATGAGTTGATGTAGTTAAATTCGACGTATTCGCACCGGCGAGGCGCTTACGTATACTGAATGACATCAGTTTGCTCGAGTTCTGTCTCACAGAGCCACGCGGACTAGCATGACCTACATATACATGTAGGTCACTCCTGCACTATGTATCTCGGTACCGCTTTCGAGATAGATAGACATGTATACCTGGTAAGCATTATTTAAGTTAGATTAAGGCCCCTAAGGCTTTGTCCTAACTACCTATCTCATCTCACTCTTTTCGTATCAACTAGACTTTCAGAATATACCAAAGATTTTATACTAACTTCGCCGTACTTTCTTCTAAATAACTCACTAATGGCTTCTCCGAATAGGATTGTCGAGCTTTCCTCGACTATTGCTAGGGAGACTGCAAAACTTGACAGTTTCTTTACCGAGAATGGATTGCCTACGCCCTCTCTTGAAGCCGATGCGCTCTGGACTCTGCCTATACCAGAGTCTGCCAAAGATTTGCAGATGTCTCGGGTAGCCATCATGGAAGCTTGCACTGAGCTGAAAGCATTAGTGACTGGTCCAAAGACCTTGTTGCGATCTGATGTAAATGGAACTTCTTCCCCAACCAGTGCACGTTCTGACCGATATCTATAGTGGACTGCATATTCCAGCGTTAAAACAATTATTCGCTTCAACCTAGACAAGTCGTTTCCTATAGGCGAGTCTACCTCGTTCGAAGCAATGTCAAGCTTCTCCGGTCTGAGTGTGAGCAACATTCAGCGAATCGTCAGGCACGCCATCATCAACCATAATTTATTTCTAGAGAAAACGCCAGGCGTGATCACCCACTCAATCCTTACAGCCATTACAGCTAGTGATGAGATGGCGCGGGCCGCCCTCCTGGTTGAACTAGACGAATTCTGGCCTGCGGCAACCAAGGTAATTACCAACGATATATAGGAGACCACTAGGTACATACTAACCTGGTTAGCTGGCCGATGCACTGCAAAAGTGGCCGAATTCCGAAGAGAACACCGAAACTGTGAGTTCAGATTGAGAAGTCTAGGTATACATGGAAGAAACGTTAATCAAATACCTTAGGGGTTCAACCTCGCCCACAATACCGATAAAAGCATGTATGAGACGTTTGCTGAAGACCCTGCTCGTGCGGAAAATTTTGGAAAATATTTCTTCGCAGACATAGACCCGCCTAATTTACTGCCGGATAATTATCCCTGGAAAGGCGACGAGACGGTTGTAGACGTCGGAGGGTCGCACGGCAGCATGTCTATCAGTCTTGCTAAGCGATTCCCTAACATGAAGTGTATTGTCCAAGATCTAAAGGTCCATGTGGAGGAAGGGGCTGCTAGATTACCCGCCGAACTCAAAGACAGGGTCACATTCATGCCACAGTAAGTTGCTCATAATGCTGACCTGAAGGGAAGATATAGTATTAACAATGACTTCCCAGCAACTTCTTTAACAAGCAGACAGTAGTTGGCGATGTGTACTATTTCCGCTGCATCTTCCACAACTGGGCCGACAAGTACTGCATCCAGATTCTCCGGAACCTCATACCTGTTCTTAAACCCGGTGCCAAGATTGTGATTCACGACCGTATGATGCCAGATACTGCGATTGTGAACAAAGCAGATGCCCGAAGAACAATGTAAGCCTCTCGCAACGCATTATACTACGCATAACTAATGATTATAAGTATCATGGATATAGGAATGCTGCAGCTCCTGAACGCGAAGGAACGAGGATCTAAAGAATGGCCCGAGTTATTTCGCCAGGCTGATCCCCGTTTCAAGTATCTAGGTGCCCGCCACCCGCCAGATGCTATGAGATGGATCATCGACGCAGAATGGCAAGGGTAGAGCCCTATTAAGCCCTCTGGAAGATCCCTTACGCGATTATATCTGCTCAAGGTTCCAACGTTGGCAGTTGTATTGTGTTGTCATAAGGATGAGCTGTATATGCCAAGCAACCGGTAACAAAGTCGAATTTACATCTTCTACTTCCTTGCCAGGTTATTTTCGTAGGTATTAGATACCTAGGTAGGTACCTCACCTACGTAGCTGTCAAATATGAATGTACTGCGCTGGTGTATATGATTCCATGACATTGTAATATGACCCGTAGTTTAAACGTGTTTATGGAATAGTCGTATTTAGGCCTGAATAGGGGCATGCAGTCAATCATCCGGATCATTAATCTGGACGTACTTGACTACTAGGTAGGTACTAGGTACCTACCTACCTAGTACCTATCCTGACTTATACTCACCTCAAACTAAGCCAAACGAAAAATATGTCTAAAACCGTCCTCATAATACCGGCCATCCTCAGCGCCACGCCTCTCGTCCCCGCACACTAGACCTACAGCCAGCCAACCGCCAATGACAAAATCGTAGACACCTCGTGGCAGCATCCCGCTCACGATTTCCGGCATCGTACCATTAGAAACATACCTAATCCCCACGGGCTCGTCGATCGGCTTTAGCATATACAAGTACTTCGGCGACCCAAGGATCTAACAAGCGTGCCTTCCGCCACGTCCGCTAACACCGCCACTAATCCAACGGGTTCTGGGGATGTCCGTGATAGCGACAGTGGCTTGAGGCGCTCGTCTAGGCAACAGCCAATATCCGATCATTCCGATTCTTGCCTTTCCTGCCGTGGTGGTCGGGGACAAGTAACTCCTCGGCAGAGGGCGGGGCTGGCGCCATAAAGTGGCGGAGGCGCGGATCAGAGACATTGGGGTATGTGAGACACGAGAACCATCTCACTGCGTTAGTGAAAATAGTGATGGCTTATGACTGCTGGTCCGGATCCCCGGCATGTATAGTGCCTACATAGGTAGGGAGGACGAGGCTGGGGTGGTTGACTCCGGTGTTTTGGTTGCGTTTGACGAGGTATATACTGCGCCGGAACGGAGCTTGGGGCGGAAGGTGCGCTGGAGCGGCGTGCTGCGGCGCGGGATTGTTGAGCGGGGAAGGGGGTAGGGGATGATTATAGCATGGAAAGAACAGACTACGCGGTTTGAGATTACATAGTAGGTAGTTACTTGATATCTCTTGTTCTTAAGGTATCACTTGCTGTTTTTAATTGGTGCTAATACTTTTAATCCCGAACCAGTAGCCGAAAACGTCACAATCGGAAGGCTCCGAAACTCGGGGCGCCGAGCACGCTATAACAGAGCTGGGCTATCTATCAGTCATTTATTGACTATTTACCGAGGATGGTTAGATATTCGGGTAGAAGCGCAAGCGCAAAAGATAGAGTCAATCGTCAATCGCATATTCACGCCGTTGTCGATTACCATCTGCCCGAAACATTAGCTTCAACATTATTAGAAAAAAATACATATACCTATAAAGTATCTCTCCCTATTGTCTCACTTTGACGATACTAAATCCCTAGTTTCTTGGTGGCTTGACTGATACCCCGCGAATTGGACGGTACGAATACGCAGCAAAACATCATCATGCCTCTTACAACGTCATCCGTGTTTCCCCCGGAATCGCATGTGTTTTCTAAATTCGCCAGCCGTCGAAGCGTAGTCCACAGTACCAAGGGCATCGTATCATGCTCGCAACCGCTAGCGGCGAAATGCGGCATCGAGGTACTGGAAGCGGGTGGAAACTGTGCTGTACGTGCTCACATACATATGATACCTTAAACGATTACTAGTAGCAATACTCACATATCTGTTCAGGATGCGGCTGTAGCTGTTGGTATGTCTTATAATACGACACGATATGAACCAAATTCGGCATGCTAACGAGATCTTCCAGCCGCTGGTCTTAACATGACGGAGCCATGCTCGACGGGCATAGGCGGTGACATGTTCTGCCTGTTCTACGATGCCAAGACAAAAAAGGTGTCTGCCATGAACGGCTCAGGTCGCTCGGGGAACAAGTGTACTCTTGAGACCATCCGCGGCTCCCTAGGCCTCAAGGACGGTGAATCAGGCAAGATCCCGATGGATAGCGTGCATGCCGTGTCTGTCCCAGGAGCAGCAGCCGGATGGGTCGACACCGTCGAGCGGTTCGGCAGCGGTAAGGTGACGATGGAGCAGATCTTAGCACCGGCAATTGAGCTTGGTGAGAAGGGCTTCCCTGTTGCCGAAGGGGTCGCGTATTGGGTGAGCAGAAGCCCCTTTCCCTTTCCCCTTAATCCCAGTCACGGGCATTCATATTCATACTCCTGCAGTGGGACGCATCCGAGGCGCAAATCCGTACTGCCTCTCCCAACGGCAGCGAACTACTCAAAAAGGACGCCAGCGCAAAAGACGGCGCGCGTGCCCCCAAAGCAGGGGAGATAATGAAGAACCCCGCGTTGGCACAGACCTTCCGAACCCTAGCCACGGAAGGTAAAGCGGGTTTTTACTCCGGACGGATCGCGACCGAATTGGTCAAAGTAATCCAAGACCTAGGCGGGCACCTGGAGCTAGACGACCTGGCACACCACCTCGCCACGGGTACCGAGCCCGTCGATCCGATCTCGCTTAAATTCCGTGGCCAAAACGTACAGGAGCTACTCAAAGACAGCGTCTCCACCTCGTCTACAGACCTCGGCCTCGAGCTCTGGGAACACCCACCAAACGGGCAAGGAATCGTAGCCCTAATGGCGCTAGGAATAATCCAAGAGCTCGAAGCACAAGGCAAAATCCCAACCTTCACTCCCGCAGACTTCAACACCGCTCCGTACCTACACGCCGTGATCGAAGCACTGCGCATCAGTTTCGCAGACGGGACGTGGTTCGTCGCGGACCCGAACGAAACCGTCGTACCCACCTCCTCCCTGATCTCACAACCCTACCTCGCATCCCGCGCCGCGCTCTTCGACGCGACAAAAGCATCAGATGTAGTAACCCACGGATCACCCGCGCTACAAAGCAGCGACACCGTATACTTCGCGGCGTCCGACAGCTCCGGGAACGCGATCTCCTTCATCAACAGCAACTACGGGGGGTTCGGGTCATGTATAGTCCCCCGCGGATGCGGATTCACGCTGCAGAACCGGGCGGCGAACTTTAGTTTAGAGGCCGGACATGCGAACGTGCTGGCGCCGCGGAAGAGGCCGTATCATACGATCATCCCGGCGTTGGTGACGAATTTGCACGATGGCAGTTTGCACAGCGTGTATGGCGTTATGGGCGGGTTCATGCAGCCGCAGGGCCATGTGCAGGTTTTGCTTGGGCAGGTTGTGGGACGGTTGAGTCCGCAGCAGGCGCTTGATGCGCCGAGGATTTGTATCGGGCCTGGTGGGAGCCAGGGGAAGGGGGATAAGACGGTGCATGTGGAGGAAGGGATGCCCCTTGAGACGGTGGAGGGGTTGAAGGCTTTGGGGCATCAAGTCGAGGTTGTGGCGGATATGGAGAGGGCGATGTTTGGGAGGGGGCAGATTATTCGGTGGAGTGTGGATCCAGTTGAGGGTGTTGGCGTTTGGTCTGCCGGGTGCGATCCCAGGAGTGACGGCGCTGCGTATCCTCTATGATGTTTGGGATTGGTGTCCCTATTTTTATCCTTATTTAGAGGAGTGTGGTTTTCAGCGTGAAACTAAGTGGCAGTTAGCAATCAAGTAAATACAGGCCCAAAGTATAGCGAGAAAATTAAATTGAGATGAGTTCAAGTTTTGTGTTGTAAGATTCTATGCGTCGTCTTCTCATATAGCCACACGTGTATGTATGTCCCTTACGTCCCATGCATGACTTGGTCATTATATCATGTTCGACTTCATTAGCTGATCCGGCCAAGTACTCGTCCATAAAGTACATATGCTCAATATCTGAATATACAACCAGGTTGTGCACGCCATGTCTGGTTATCCGATGATCTATTCTACTGTTCTTGTCTTTCGAAATCTTCATTCCTTAGAATCGGACGCCCCTTCTATTGGAGCTAGGACGCCCTTCTCTTCTAACATCTTGGCTAGCGAGCCATCTTGATGCATGGAAACGAGGATATCGCATCCACCGACAAATTCCTTATCGATATATAGTTGCGGAATCGTAGGCCAGTCGGAGAATTCTTTGATACCTATTCCAACAATCGCCAAGTCAGTTGCGAATTTTATTTCCATTTTACTTCCACCGACTTATGATATCAAAGGGTCATCCGTACCTGATCTGAGATCTGAGTCTTCTAGAACGTTGAAGGCAGCGAACTTGTTAGGGTCAACGCCTTGTAAACCAAGAATCTGGATACTGGCGCGGGAGAAACCGCATTGGGGTGTCTCGGGTGTCCCCTTCATGAACAAGACTACGGGAGCGGATGCGACGGCTTTCTCGATCGCTTGTTTCGTCTGGTCAGATAGTAGTCGTTGTTGGAAGGATGTTAAGAATGGTGCAGGTCTGAGGTTATATGCGGCCGGCCGAGCTAAAGGACGAGCGGCTTGTCGCAGCGTCTGGCGTCGAAAGAGGCATTAGTCATAATGGGTTCTTGATTTCTCGACATAGATGGTAGACGATAGATTCAAGAGATTCAAGTGGGGCATACCGCCGAGAATAGAGGTCGTGAAAACATCTTGATGTGCTGTCCCCAGTTATGACAAACAATGCTCGATAGTATTCCTTCAAACCGGTTTATCGTATGCAGTTGAAAAAGTTGAATTGTTGAATCAGTGATGTAAACGGCTCGTTCCGGATCTAATCGGGTTTACAGGGGAGCTCGCGCCACAGTGGCGGCTGACCAATCAACATTCAATCGCATTTCATTACAAATCGAGTGCAAAGTACTTTGTACATGTATGTACTTCGTACAATCTTCAATCTTGATCCTGTGTATCTCGTTCACGTGATAGAGCCGTAAAGTGGCATGAGGTAAACGAACATTCGTCAACTTGAATGTCAAACATACCATAGTGAGACATTGAAGGTAGGACAAGATAAAGAATGATATATAATTCAGATATATATATACCGTTTCACTTGATTCTGAACATCAAATGTTGTCGTATGAGGACGCGCAATTGTATTCGAATGGAGATTTGAATCCTCATTTTTACACTTTGATTGAAACTAGCCATGTACATCGGACTTGATGCAGTTGCGACCAGATTGGTTCAAGTTTCCTTAGTAATACTAAACGTTGCACAAAGAATAAAAATATAACAATACTTAGAAACCTTGAAGACTAACATTGAAGTTACCTAACGTTATACAAATATCCAACCAATGGCTCATAGTCTGAGTTGACGGGTTCAATATGACCACGTGCGTTATTGCTGACTAGAAGATGTTGCTGATATCATTGGTCTTGCCGGGTATGAATGTCATATGACCAGTTCCTTCGAAAGTAGAAATTGCTACCAAGAAAACAAAGAATAAGAAATATGCATTGGACCCCATCTCGATTGGATTCTTTGTCCGGATCGTCGTCGAGTTGTCAGAAGGGGTAAGCAGAACGAAGCTCACTCTACAGTAAGTCCTAGAGGCTGCATATGGAGGTAATGTAAGGTGTGAATATGCTAAATTCTGATTGGTTGAAATGATACAGGTTGGGCATTGCCACTTAAGGACTAAGCTTTCCCCGCATTCTGAAGAGAGTTTAACCAATCAAAAGCGCTGTGGGCTATTCGATCGGCGAGTCGGATCAATGTATTGTAGATTAAAAATTGACTTTTTACGTCGGGGCTCGGACGGATTTGTCGGCGGTCGAATGTTCTGCGATGATTTTACTCGCTCTAGTTCGCTCCAACAGGCCATGAACCAACCATCCACCACACAGAACACACACATCATCGCATCACCTGGCATCACCATCTTCCGCCTTCCGTCTTCCGCCCCCTCCTCTTACTTCTCTTCCCCTTTTCTTTATTACATAGCTAAGTCGCTCGAACAATTCAATAATTGCTCATGAGTGTTTAAATATTTATTGAACTTGCCTCTCTTGAAGGCCAAACATACTTCAATTGTTTTAAAAAGGGAAGTGGAAAAAAAAGAAGAGAAAATAGTGAATTCTGTGAACGGTTTCGAGGCAACAGCATCGAAACCTCAGCGAACCAGCCTCATGTCGATATAAGTATCCGAGACACAGGGACGTCTATAATCGGAACCTGACGAGACCCTTTTGACATATTTGACTACCTGATCTACTCTACCCCGCTTCAATCTTCAATATTACGGCCAAGCTATCGATATTCGAATTGAACTGAAAGAGAGACAAACTCGCCACTATCAAAATGGTCCTCACCCACACCACCAACCACGCCTACTCTCACCCATTTCCGACCGTCACCCTCGCCTTCTTCCTAAGGTACTACTCGCCTCAGCTGAATCCCTTCTCGAGCCATGTCCTCTCCACCGACACCATCTCGTCGCAAGTCGACCCCAAAACCGGTCGACTGCACACGACCCGCATCCATATGAAAAAGACTCGTTTGCCGTCGGCTGTGGTAAAATTACTGCCAAGCAGTGTCACGGGCGGAGGTGGCGATAAGTCAAGCTACGTCCTCGAGACTAGCGTCGTAGATATTAAAGAAGGCTGGATGAAGACTGAGAGCAAAAACCTGAACTATACGGGAGTATTGAGTGTAGTGGAGCAGCAGCATTACTCTGTGACTCCTCCCGACCAGCCTTCGTTGGCAGTGTCCCACAAAACTCCCCGATCGTTGACCCCCAACACCTTCGTCACGACCACGTTTTCCTACCGATCTACCCTGGGTGGCGGTAAAAGGCATGAGAAGGCGGTGGATGAATCCATCGATGAAGGCGAGGATCATAGCCCGCGGCGATTCGGCGAATGGATCTCTGGCTGGGGAGCCAAGCGGATCCAGCGCAGCATCGAGTCCATCGCATCCAACAAGACCGACGACCAAATGATTAAGTCAAGGGACGGGATGAAAATCGTCCTAGAACGATTGCGGAACAATGGCGTCCTCTCCGTGTTGCGGGAGCTAAGGGAACTCAAGCGACGGGAGGGTAAGGCCCTGTTGGAACCGTGATTTATTCGGTCACTGTCACAAAACCTGTATATCCAAATGTGGAATTTCAAAATTAGCAAGGCGTTGGGGACTAAGCTAGGAGGGGAAGCAAAAATGTGGAGGGGGGTTTCTCGAATTCATCATGAACGAACGAACGAATGTAACTTGGGCTGATACCATAGCGACGAGGAAAGGGGGAGAGGACGGGCGGGAGGCTGATTTGACGAGTCGGGTGATGCCCTATGATTCCTCTGATACGACTTAGTTGGGTAGGACATGGTGTAGTTCGCTTTTTCTACTCCCCTCATGTATCAATTCATTACGATATTTCAACAATCATGACTTCTCAAGGCGGCTACTGTGTATTTTGTCTTTATGGTACTCTGAAAGTAATTTCATCGTTTACACACGACATGCAGTATCCCCTATCATGACAATGTGGGCATGCTTAACTCTACTACTATTCGCACTAACCTACCTACCTACCAATATCCCAACCTTTCAATCTACGTACCTGGGCACTTTCCAATATAAGGTAAATATATCAATCTATCAATCTATCAATCAAGCAGCCGACTAATGAAGCAATGCAACAGTATACCAATCGAACTGAATCGAATAATCGAACCTATTACAGTTAAAATACCTAGGTGAATATTGTAACAACTTCAAGTTTAAATAATAGAACCATTATATCAGTTATGAATCATTACTTCCAATTAAATCATTCCTATGCATGTAACAATTAGAATCATTAGATCGACTATAGAATTATTGTAGCAATCGTAGAATCATTTCTTCCAATTAAATCATTCTTATGCATGTAATACTTTGAGGCTATTTAGAATTATTCCCATAAGTGGGATGTTCCCATTACAGGTAGGCAGGTACCTATAGCACTCCAGTAACTCGCCCCCCTTTCCTTCTATCAAACTAGGACCTAGTTCGCGTTGACCAGAGCTCATCACAAGTAACTTATCACTTCAAGAAAGCATAGAATTAATTCATTAATTTCATTTCATTTCATCTCACTGCACGGCTCATTTAACCATCAGGAGATACCCTACACGGCTATAAAACAGGCATACCATCCATTATACACGTATACCCTTCGAGTAGCTGGCAGGTCACACCTAGTAACCCATCACAGCAGCCCCCGCCGCAGCCGCCGCGCCCACCCCTCTAATCCTCAACTTCGCAGCCGAACTCTTCTTGCTAGCCTGCGTGTCGCTTCCATCCGAACTCTTATTCGCGCTTCCGGAAGAATACGTCGCGGGACCCGTTCCGTTTCCGAGCGAACTCGCGGGCGGCTGCGGGTAGTCCGGCTCCGTGGTGAACGGCTGCAGACTGCTCAGACTATCGACGCGGCCGAGCAGGAACTCTAGCTGGCGGAACGCGGCGGAGGGCGCGTATTGCGGGATCATGTGGCCTGAGAGATCGACGGAGACGTAGGTGAGTCCGCGTTCGGTGTGTGCGGTTCCGAGGACACCTGCTGCCGCGATAGATCCGAGGGCGACTTCGTCGGTGGAGGACTGGATGTCGTCGGCGGTGCTGAGGGTGTGGAAGGGGACGAAGAAGGGCTCGGTGGGCGCGGATTGGAAGCCGAGTTTGCCGCCCCAGGTTGTGTTCTGTATTGTGAGGAGGGTGCCGTTGGGTAGGAGGATCATGTCGAGGGAGCCGTGGCCGATGATGACGTTTTGGGTTGCGTCGATGACGTGTGGGAGGACGACCCAGGAGGAGGGGTCCGAGGAGTCGCCGCCTACGAAGACGTTGGAGGAGGCGCAGGCTTCCCAGGTTGTGTCGAGGTCGGCGTGGATTGCGGTCTTCACGTCGGTGCGGTTGAAGTAGATTGAACCGCCTTCTGGTAGGTAGTCAATGGTTCCCGGGAAGCCGAGGATGTCCCATAGGAGTGGGCAGGTGGTTGCGACTTGGTAGACATCGAAGCAGGGGTTGATGCTTAGTGCCTCGTTTAGCACGTCGCTCCATAGGTTTCTGCACTCTCTGCTGACGCTGTCTGAGTAATCCGGAGGCTGGGGACCTGAAGGCGGGTACACGAGGTACTTGTCGTTGTAGTCAGCAAAACCGCAGGAGTCGTGGAGACCGTGGATGTACGCGCTGAACGAATCGTTGAACGACATGAGGTTGTGGTGGTAGTCCACGAAAGGAACCGTGGTGACTGAGTCCTGAACCACGCCGTCGCCGAGAACTGGGTCATAGATCATCATACCCGACACGTTGTAATACGCGGTGTCGTTCTTGTCCAGCATGGCAGACGCAATGTACGGGCAGTACGCGCCGGCATAAGATTCACCTGCGATGTAAACCTTGTAACCCTGGAGCTCGAATAGGTCGATGAAATTCTTCCAGAATCCCAGGAACTGTGCGGCTACATCTTCTTCGCTAGTCGCGGTAACCTTGCCACGAGAGAATCCGGTGCCGATGGGCTGCTCTACCCAGACCACGTTCGTAAGACGGTTCCAGGACCAAGGGTTAGGTACTGGCTTCAGAGTACCGTATTGCCATATGAACGGGCCGTTTTCCTGAATCAACCCCTCGAAGGAGGAGCAGCCGGGCTACATAAGCATTTGGTTAGAATAGAGTATTTAAATATAATAAGTTACCTATTACAAGTAAGAATTAGGGTACTACTTACACCTCCGTTGAGCCACAGAAGGATCTCCTTCTCTGTGAAGTTAGTGGCAGAGGAAGGAAAGAACCAAAAGAACAGCTCGTCGGTGTCGTCAGGGTTGTCTGTGATAGGCAGATAACCCGAGTAGGACTCGCCAGCATCAAAGTCGACGTCAGGAATTCCAGTGCCATTGACAGCATACTCTATTGATGCGATGATATCACCGGTTAGCTATGCGCAATGTTCCGTATATAGTACCTAGACATGGGCGTTTCTTACTGGTAGTATTCGCGTTGGCAAACTTAGCCGCTGGGACTTGACGCGTAGCCAAGAAGTGCTCAAGGGCACTTTCACCGTCCAGATGAGTAGACTTCGGTGTCGGCTCTCGCTTGCCAACATGCTGGAAGCTCCGTCTACCCTCTGCGACGGAAGCGACGGACATAAGTCCGGCAGCAAGCTTGTACCAATGCATGCTGTGTCGTAGCTATTCACAAAAAGAATTGAATTATGAAAAAAACCAATTGAACGAGAGAAAGATTTGTTCAAATCCAATTCACATTCGCCAAGACTCTGAGCACGGTGGTAGCTGCAGATGTTCAAGATGCGATGCAGAGAAGGTTGGTGATGGAGGAAGAGAACCAAAATAAAAAGAAATCCGGGAATCTTTAACAGTATTAACAGAGTGGATCAAAGATCAACACCCAAGCTCAAGCTGCTGCTGCTGCTAGGCAACATCAACAACTGAACACTGCCGGGATCATCAAATCGCGTCCGATGGTGACTCGTTCTACTGCATAGTACCTACATTAACCATTAATTCTATCTGCCACATCCATGACTACGACCATTTCGCCATCGCTGGACGGTTGCAACTTACCAGGATAGGTAGCTGGTCTAGATAGCCCTGCCGTTCGCCCCATGTCCCATCGGATACTACATGGTGATGCGAAGACGTACCGAGTAGCCGTGCGGCGTAACACATGGAAAAAGGACTCGACGGCTCGTGGTATGTACATAGTAGCTGTGTAGGTATCGAAGAATGGAAATAAGAGGGGAAATGAACGTTGCTTGCCGTGCCGCCCAGGGACTCGTCCATCAAAGCCGGACAATGAAGATCTTTAAACTCTCGTCCATCTGCGTTGTTCGGCTATTCATGTCGTTGGTATGGCAACATCCAACATGCCGTACGAAGTACATACTCCAAGTTTAGTTGTTTTTTACAATGTATTGTACGCACTACGAGGTACGCATGAATCAAGGTCTTAGACCTATCAGCCGTACCTAGATAGTACGCATTGAAGTAGAAAATAAGGCGTAATATGATCTACAGCTTCTCCAATCCTACCCTATTTCCTACCCCAAGCGAATGCCCGCGCTCATTCATTGTCAGCGGTGACTTATCTGCGGGGAATTAGACGAATGAGACGAGCGGCGGAATCCGATTTAGCAAATGCGGCTTTCGCCCATTTAGGAAGCTCATCAGGTACCGTTAGCGAATTCCAAGATAAGCATTTTTTAGCAGCGTCATCCATAGCTGAATCTGGAGATTGGTATCACAGGGGTTTGAACACGAGCTTCTACAACCATTCTAGTGGTTACTCGTAGTGGATGGTTTGGTCGATTTAGGATGATGAGGTTTTTATAAAACCCTTTCTAGGTACCGAGCTGGATTCGAGAAGTTTTTTTCTCCCTCTTTTAGTCAGGGGTATCTTAAAAAGCATCACATCATACTCGAAAGTGTGAGCAGTAGCAAACACGAGGTTGGGGTTGATCCGTGGGATGTCTGTCGGCCCTGCAGATCGATCCTAACTATCCGTCCATTCCGTCAGTGGCGTCGATGGCGTCGTAGTTGGAAGGTGACGGCTTAGACCGGCTTTTAATTGACAGACGGAGGAGTGGTCAATTCCAGGTCTTGCTCCGGCCAAATGAAGTACCCGGTCCTACTCATAGTCTACCAGTTCCATATGTGATATTAATAGTCCGAGGTTGAAATAAGACTTTTAGCGTCTCTTAGTCTACCATCATTTTCTAGCGGAAAGGGGTCTCGCTCGATGAGACCTCGTACACCACGTGCTCGCTTGATGAAATGAGATTCTTAGGATAGCTTCAGGTCTCGTAGTATATCCTGGAAATAGTCAGTTCACCAAGACTCCCAAGTTTTACATGCATGTTTTAGGTACAGGTGATATGACAAATAATTGATGTGATGGTGGATGTTATTCATTTCTTCGCTTTCTTCCCTTCTTTGGGTGGCGGTGCTGCACCCGCCTCCTCCTCGGCGATCAGAGCCGCAATATCCCTCCCGATAAGCCATCCCTTCGTGCTATCCATGAGCTTATCCAGTGACTCTCCGCCATCTAACACGTCCGATAAGTTATGAACATCTAACCCTCCCCGGTGGTCCGTACATCGGTCCTGGCCGTAGTTATATGTGCGAATTTTGGTACCGCGCGAAATCTGGTCCTTACTTAATACGCTGTTCCTTAACGCCCACGCCTCCTCCTCCCGTTCTTCCCTCCTACGCTGGCTGATGCGCGATCTTAAAAGTGTCCACGCGCTCTCGCGATTTTGATGCTGCGACCGCGAATCCTGCATAGATACTGTGATGCCCGTCGGGTCGTGTGTAAGCCGGATCGCGCTCTCGGTCTTGTTAACGTGCTGGCCGCCCGCGCCGCTAGCACGCATCCTCTCCTCCCTAACATCCTTCGGGTCTATATA
Organism: Annulohypoxylon maeteangense; assembly: GCF_022496945.1. Taxonomy (NCBI): domain Eukaryota; kingdom Fungi; phylum Ascomycota; class Sordariomycetes; order Xylariales; family Hypoxylaceae; genus Annulohypoxylon; species Annulohypoxylon maeteangense. The sequence continues at coordinate 150,678 of NW_025953276.1, forward strand.
GAATATACTATCAGGGTTGTTATAGCTCGCTTCGTCCGGCTGCGCGGCGTCGTCTCGGGGAAACAAGGGGAGCACCCATACGGCTACGGCACTTGTATGTGTGCGGCCAGAACTTTCAGTGGTCGGCACGCGTTGAACTCTATGTATGCCTGCTTCTCCTCGGAACATATCGTACGCGCCGGGGTCTAGGATCTCGAGGATTGCTTCTTGCAACGGGTTTTCACTTACGCCGTACTTGGTAGACTCCGTACCGTCGACGACCTCGCGCTTTAACACATTACAGCGCATGCCCTTTCGCGCACAGTACATTTTATACATGCGAAATATGGCATCTGCGAAATAACGACCTTCCATTCCGCCTGGGCCAGGTCGCACCTCCAGCAAGCATGGCATATCTGCAAAGGGGTCGCGCGGGGTGAGAGAGGCCGATAGAGAGGTGGCCAGGGTATCTATTTTGGCAGTGGTGGTCGATAACTCGTCCTTGGCCAGTTTGCGTAGCTCAGAATCATCCGATTCCAGTAGACCATTAAGTTCCAATATCGAGGATTGGGCTGTGTCCCATTTCTTTAGGGCGTCTGCGACGCGCGATAATTCACCCACACGCTTGGCAACCTTGATATCGTAATCCTCCTCGAGGGCGCTTGCAAGTTTGTCGTGTTCGTCAGAGAGGATTCGTGCGCGTTGAAGGAGGAGAGGGGGCATCTTTGTTTTCGCATCTTGAGAAGAGTTAGCTATTAAGATTCCTTGCGTAAATATGTGAATGTGAAGATGATTCTATACCTGTGCTAGCAAATCGCAAGAATTGCCGATTTCGAGGCTGGGCCAGTGCCTTTATACAACGGCGGCACACCCATTGCGATGCAGACATCCTTGTCCCATTAAAAGAATGGAAGATTTATCTTCATATAGTGAGGTAAAATCGTAAAGCTGTAAAATTGGTAAGAAAATTGTAACTTGGGAATTCGGTAGTATCAAATGCATGATTTGTTATCGATAAGCCCCCCAATCCCGCCCTAGCGGTGACGTACCTAGCAGCTGCCCGATCGGTTTAATATGAAGGGTTCCGGACCTTAAAGTACCTTCCCCCCGGATTCCGGGTTGCATTTTCTACTTCCTCGAGATTTCCTCTTATACTCCCAGCAACCTTAGTGAGCCAAACCAGTTATACAACATAGCATATGGCAAACATGCTTTGGCGAAACATCATGATCCGTTTCAACATTAGCTACCAAGTAGGTAACCTACGAGAGCACCTCAATAGCTAGCAATCTCGGTTCTTCTTTACCTGGACCGGGGTGCACAGTATTGATAAAAAGATCTGATATCCGATAAATCTGGGCGAGCTCAAGTGTCGGGACGAACTTTAATCAATCTGGTGCTTGCGGGGCAAGACTATTACCGTTCGCTGGGTAAGTATTATTTGGGTTTATATACTACCCTTTTCCCATTACTCTAGGTACTACCTAGTATGTATGTCACCTTTCGCAAGCTATTGGAGCTCTCACGATATAGACCACCTAGTCTCGTTGATAATAGCAAACCTGGCTAACTAGCAATTACCACAATCTAATTGACTATGCATTGTTAACCTAGGCCTATGGTGGCTTTTCTGCTTGGATAGAAGCACACAGAAAAGTACATCAATAAGCTCACTGATTCTATCGTTTCTATGAACGGCCCTTCGATTGCTAAACTCCCTGGTGATGCTGAATTGTAATCGGAATGCTCAACTAGTCTAGCGACACTGCTAGAGGTACTGGTTAAGATATGTGCGCTTTCTCGGGTATGAACCGGTCGGACAGAATCTAGTGTCTCCCTAATAAAAAACGCATATGCTAGTTCTCAAACTTACATCGATTATCAAGTATGTTATGGGCGATAGAGCATTCATATAGCACCAAGGCGCAAAGGCTAGAGCACCGCCTGTTTTACGCCACAAAATTAATCGTCGCTAAATTTATTAGACTACTAGGTAGAGTCATGGATGTATTACTAGCATAAAGAAGTTCATATCTGCCGCATCACGAGAGGATTTCGTTGCTTACAGCATTAGATTCACAAGGGCGAGGCTTGGATACACCTATTGCAAGTTTGGCATATCATTAACAAACCAAGAACCTGATCGCGAATATCTACCTCTCTACGAATTGTGATTCAAGTAAATGATATTGCCGATGCTTCTAGCCTACGATCGCTAGCATCATTCATGATACGGGGTTCCAGCCTCGTTGGAAGAACTGTGATAACAATGAAGCACAAGAGGTGAACAGAAATGTTGAAGGAGATGCCGAAGTTTATGTTTGATATAAATTACTTCGAGAGTGTGAATAGCGATTGCATTTATGAAACTTCACCATTCCTTTGCTACTACCCATGGACTAGACGGGTTAACCCTCTCTGGTCTGGCTGGCAGCGCATGGCTAGGTACCTAGTACCTGCTTCGTACCTCTAATAATCTACCAACTACCTAGGCACAAATAATGATATCGCCTACTAGCGAATCAGACACTTTTTGGCTTGGGGGTTCCTACCAATCATTATCGTCGCCAAATCGTGTAAGCGAAAAATAGACCCTAGTATCGCTTACCCGGGCGCAAAGACCTCTTACCAAGACCCCTAAGGTAATATGATTCTCAGCTTCAATACCAACACATAAAAGACTTCATACGCACCACTAAAACGTATTCCACTAGTCCCATTCATCAGATTAGATAGAAACATGTTTTGACATACCTAGGTAAACTCGCCCACATATTATAAATTGATAGGGATTAATGTTCGACATGATGTTAAAATAGAGTCGAAGTCTGACTGTTCCAGTTTCGTTGTTCCCATTCATGTCATTAGCCTCTCGGCTAAGTATTCCGCCGATAGGGAGATATTCTAGAACCCTTGCCCCCCGCAAAGATGACCCGAACGTTTCAGAAACGGTAGGGGTCCGGCTGTCACTTGGGACGATGCTAAACCGGTTTAGGTCTTGCCCCTGAGCTAATGCATTTATCTGCAGGGGCTTCTCGCATCACATCCATGGATACGAAAGTAAGCTGTCAGGCTGTTCGGGATCTTCCTTTTCGCGAAGAATCTACACCATAGGCCACCTAGACCATCATGATGAGGTATTTCTGAAGCCTGAGGTAAGAAGCTCTGCATTGCCGATATTAACTTACTGTGTATCTCCTATTGCCCACATCTCCTCCGTAGCCCCTCTGGCCCCTCTGCGCCGCTCGCTTGGAATCTCCAAAAGATGAGGGGGCCAAGATTTTGTTGAGATGAGAGTGAAGGTAAAGAAACCCTGTTGGTGTCACATCGCTATCGAGGATTCCCTCGAACCATGCCGCGGTGAGCGAGAATCCAGCCGATCTTAAAAGCTCGGCTCCATGCGCTAAGTAGCCAAGCAGTCCAAGGATGGGCGAATCCTGCGGAGGTGTGGGTATCATCCATGGTTATGGACTGGCGATCCGGGATATTACCAAAGCAAGGGACATCGACGGAAAGGAATGCAACGCTGTGAGCACTGATGCCTCCTGTCAGCTTAGCCGGGTGTTTGTTTTATGATGTAAACTTCCCCTTCTCCTCTTCTCGACCCTTTGCATCATTTGTACGTAATTCGCTCCCTCAACATAATCCGTCTGTCTGTTATCATCGCCGGTCGAAGCAACGACATACAATTCCATTCCTTTAAGTGAAGAGAAATCGAAATTATACCCGAAGCCAAAATGCAGTTCACAACTCTCGCCATCGCTCTCTTCGCCGCCTCGGTCTCCGCCCAGAGCGCGCAGCAGCTCATCTCTGAGATCCCGTCTTGCGCAAAGCCCTGCCTCGATGATGCCTCGACCAAGATCGGCTGCTCGACTACCGACACGAAGTGCCAGTGCGGCAAGATCGACGACCTGACCACCCAGGCCATCGGTTGCGTATCTATATCTTGCAGCGCCGACGACTTGACTCGTATGCTCCCCTAAGCTTCCTAATTCCGAACGCAGATCCGCATTATTTCGCCTCCGAAAGGCGTGATAGTAATAACTAAGATGGCTAACGCGTGTAAACAGAGACTACTAAGCTGAGCGCCCAGATTTGCGCCGTAGCTGCCTCTGACGCTGGAAGTTCTGCTGCTAGTTCGGTCGTTTCTAGCGCCGGCTCGGCTGCTACTTCCGCCATTGCTTCCCTAACCGGCGCCACCGGTACTTCCGCCAGCACCAGCGCAACCGCGACCCCAACTACCAATGCTGGTAACCGGGCCGCCGCCGGCCTCGGTTTTGCTGCCGCCGTAGCCGCCTTCGCTCTATAGGCAATGGGCGCATTATTATGTAATTGATGGGATCTTTCGTGGCGTAGTATCTTTACCGTTGGAGCAATGTGTTAAAAGAAAAAGTTATTTGATACCAGTGGAAAAGCGAGAAGAACAATTGATTATATCTATAATTGTCTTAGTGGTCTATATTCTATTCTCTAGCGTTCGATTAGCTTTATCTCCGAATCCGGCCAGTGTGATATCTACCCAACCTTGTGTCTATCGTGAGATTACAAGTCTAATGTGTGCTGTATCAATACGCGCATCTTTAATGTGATGCAGATTATGAGAGACCGAATATTCCAAGCGCGCCATCTTCGCCGCCGTCGAAGTGGCTGTGCAGATGGTCGAGCGCTGCGAAATGCTCCGCGTATTCGTGACCCTTCTGTCGTAATTTTTCGGTATGCTGCCAATTCCAATCCGTGGACTCGAAATCAGCCTCGGCTTCCGAAATAGCGCCACCAATTACTGTGTGGGACGGTGGAGCCATCCCGTTCCCTATGGAGACCCAACCTCCGGGTCGTTCGGGTAGAAGACCACTGGCCTCGATGAGAACCGCAGGATGTACCGTTAATCGACCGACTTTGAAAACGTACTTGCTGATAGCCGTGGCATGGATCTTCTTCTCCCAGTCCTCAAGCTTCCCCTCATTCTCCCTCGTCGGCCCGAAACTACTTGCGTCCCACGAACGCGGCTTCACGGCGCCCTTTTCAACGAAATGCGTGACGATGTACATCCACTTGCGATCCCAGCTCAGGACACGGCTCCACATCTCGTATTTTTGGTATGGTTGAAGCTCTTTCTTGAAACTGCAGTGAACGGCGCCGAGCATAACGGAAAACCTGCCCTTAGCCGGCTTCGAGGGGTCGGACGGGTTCATGACGAGCTTCGTAGAGTTGTTATTTGCAATAGCGGCACACCCGCGCGCGAACAGGTGAGAGACGAGGTGGGATCGGCTCACATCGAGGTCAGCGAAGTAGGTTGAGTTAGATTTGTGAATGTTGTAGTCGACCTCGAGCAGGGTAACATGCGAAGGCGTGATAACAGGGTGGAACAGCTTATCAGGACCGTGTGAATGCAGGCGCCGGAACGCGAAATGGGAGGTCATGGCACCGAAGACGCGGAACTGCGGAGGCTGCTGTTAATAACCGGGTTGTTCGGGGTTGAAATAGCATAGTATACTAGGATGTAGGGGCAACGTACAGTCCATGCGAAAGGCAGGCTCTTCCAGTTGTATAGCACGACGGCCAGAGCTATGATTCGACTCGTTCTGCCGGGGCCTGTGAAAAAAGACTCTAGAAACCCCAATGCATTGCCTTTATAAGCGCCGTAAGCTATCGCTGGTATGAGTGCAGGCCCGACAACCCGTATCACCCCGTTCGCGGATGCGGCGGCGGAAGCCATAATTACTGTTCACTTTACCGCAATGCTCCGGTTTGACGATTTCGATGATGAAGATTTCAACCCGGTAACTAGGGTCACAAATTGTGTCCGAAGGAAAGCCAAAAGCAGTATAGCCAACGCGATTCCCCAGAGAGGGACAGCCCGTAGATGACACAATACAGTCGTGGTACACTTTGCGAAAAGGGTGTTGTTCGTCGGTGCAAACGGCATTCGTGTAGAGGTTAGTATATTATTGAGGCAAAGGTAAAACCCGATTTGACGTCGCTATTGTCATCTATCGTCTCCACCAAAACTAGGTAAATAATTACATATAATGGTTGAATAGGAGAGAATCTGAAATTTAACTGTAGAAGAGTTGCTGGAAGGAGTTGCGATGACGAATATCTCTTAATTCGTCCTTTCCATGTGGAACCTAGATGAGCCGAGGCATTTCTTCTCTGTGCTACCTCAAATATGCCGATGTTTAGCCGATAAGACCATCCATAGGTACTTCTCATCTTTCTCATTCTTTTCCTCCACCATTCTACTCCCTCCCGTCTACGGTAGTTCTCCCGCTCCCGTCGAAGAATCCACTTCAAGGTCCACAAATCCCGAAGGATATCATGAGTAGAATTTCCAGAATGCCAGGCATATTTAACTACAGATTGTTGCCGCTCTTTGATGTGATTGCTAGGCACATGCGTCAATCTCCCTCCCGCCTTAGATGCCCAGCTAATCAGAACACGCCTAAAAGCGGAACTCGGAATGAAGTAACTGTAAGCAACTGACGCAACAGGCCTGCTACCGACTCTGGTTGGTAGGCGATGCAACGTCGGCGCCAATAAAACCAAATGGATTCTGCACCGAAATGTAACTTTACGTACCAGGATAAGAGTGTTGGTTTCTACATATGTTAGGCAGACTGGAAGAGCAAGGCTGTGCAATATCAGATCGGCTATGAAGGCATTATTGGTTAAAATATTATCAAACTCGACTACCGCTAAAGAAAATGCGTTATGCCTCTTGAGCTCTAATTTGAATCTAGTGGGAATTTACAAGCCAACTGTTTAGTAGCTAACCTATCATGCGCTCTTCGTCGACCACTTCTCGGATCTCACCGACGGAATGGGAACAGCGCAAAGACAGGATTATCCACTTGTACTTAAATCGAGGACTTAAACTTCTCGGTCATGATGGGGTCATTGAAACGATGAAGAGGGAAGGCTTTTCCGCCACGTGAGTATTAATCCAGCTTCCGATCAGATAACTCATCTCATTTATCCCCAGAAAATCCCAATACGAAACGCAACTACAGAGATGGGATGTACGGAAGAACATGACTTCAAAGAAATGGACGGAAATATTTTCCCAGAATCAGGAGAGCCCGGGGACAGGAGATGCGAGGGAGATATATCTTTCGGGCAGATTAATATCGAGTCCCAGATTGAAAACAGCGCAACGTCGCTACGGACCTAGAAAAAGACAGGCGAGGAACGGTACTTCGTGCTTCCCTCCAGACTCTCATCAAAACTGACTCGATTTACGATTCCATAGCAACTCGTGGTGATGGCCATACGTCTCTCGAAAACATGCCACTCTCTGTCTCGAATCAAGGCATACAAGCATCTGGCGAACAAGCCTCATCCGAAACCATCAACTTGATACCTCCTGGACCTGGCCCTCTGAATGGCATGCAAGCCGCGGAAGCTGTCAACGTTTTCAATACCAACTCGGACATTCACCAAGCAAACGATTCAGTCACATCTATTCCTCAACTAGGGGAAAATGATAGCTTAAACTTAACACCAAGCATCGCTCTTAATGCCCATACCAACTCTGGAGATTCATTCACGTTGGACCCCGGGGGATTTACGGACATCATTGATATGGATTTCTCTCAGCCACTAGATTTAAGTCAAAGTATCATTGATATTCCATTAGATATGGACGCAATGCTAGCTCCATATAACGCGTCACTGGATTCTTTACACTCAAGTCAGTTGAACCTCACTGGCATGGTTTCCTCGGGAGATATGCGGATTAGTACGCTCCCGTCTACCGAAATCATAAATATGGTGTTCTATTGTAAGTAAATATAACAGCGTGTGATATGCTACCTTTGAGTTAAGCGTGGTATGGAAGCTGATAACCACTCTTTTATAGATATCTCGAAAAACAGTCCTAATTCTTCAGCCTATAGCTCTGTATCGAATGTTGCCCGGTACAGTCTAGTAGGGCAATTCATAGCCGATGTAACCACATCGCTTTCAAGCAATTATGAATTGCTTCCTCGCGACCCTCCATCCGCTAAAGCGTTTCCCCAAATCCTCGAGAACTTAGTCTCAAGTGAAAATTTCCTTGGTGAAGAAGAGGGACAGTTTGCTATGCTTTCGGCAGATGACGCCTTTGAATGTCGCTTTCTCAGTAGGCTTCTTACGTCATTTGTTAATGGCTGTGCAGGCATGGGAGATATTCGACCCGGCGGTATTTTGAGATTCCTCAGCGTCCGGTATGACATAAAGTCACTTATATTCCAGCTCATGAAGTACAGTTCCACTTATACGGCGAAATCTTTGGCTGAGATAATGTTTCAAGCTGCTTTAGAAACAGATAATGATAAAGTAGCCGAGCTCCTACTAGAATTTGGGTTCGTCGATGCAAATGAGACCGTCTGTTTCGATGAAGGTGAGAGATACACGCCGCTTCAGAAGGCCGCAGGACAACGGTCCTTCAGGATCATGAAGCTTCTCATCGACCTGAAAGCGGACGTGAATAAGTCACTGCACTCCGACAGTACACTTCAGTCACTTATTTTCAAAGCCAATCAATTATCAACGCTTACCGAAGAATTCTTATCTACAATGGATTCTATTTTAAAGGCTGGGGCCATTATCGAGAAGGAAATGCTCGCGCATGCAATCAATAAAGTTGTTGATCCTCGCTTAGCACGACTTCTTGTCGAGAGAACGGCTTTTCGAATACCCAAATATTTCATTTCCAACGAAACCTTTGTCGTGGGTATTACCAAGAATTTCAATGAAGTCGACGCGGTATATATGCTAGAACTTATAATCAATGGGTGCCGAGAATTTGGTGGTGATCCATACCTTCTCCAACTTCACCCAGGACTCGAAATAGCATTTGATGCGGCTATATCTAAGGGTTACGATAAACTCGCGCAGCTTCTGCTGCCGTATGGTTCTCGTGTCGACATACTTGTAATGGCGATCGAGAACGGAAACCAGGAAATAATTGATAGGGTTCTCACCGGGATATCGGATGCCGATTTGGAAGAGGTAGTCAGCGTGAAAACATTGAACGCCGCCTTAAAATCTGGAAACGAGAAAATTATTTCCTTCTTGGAAGATCATAAACTTCCAGATTTTCTATACAAAAGACGCGAGCTCGGGCAAGCGGTTACGGATGCTATCGAAGCTGGAAATATCGCGTACGCCAATAAATTATTAGACTCGAACCCTGACGGCAAAATGGGAGGTTTGCAGTTTACCGAGGCCCTCAAAACTTCTTTAGAAAACGACCACGACGATTTATCTTGGAGGCTCATGGCTGCAGGCGCAGACCTGACTTCGGATTTTTCCCAGAGTTCCTTTTACATCGCGATAAAGAAAAGAAAGACCGAAATAGTACGAGCGATATTCGAAAGTGGCATTCATCCAGAAGCAGTCATTTCGCGCATTGGCGATGTTGGTCCGTCAGCTCTGCAACTCATTCTCGAATGGGGTGAGGATTCTATCTTACAAGATTTCTTGAAGTTGTGTTCTTGCTGGCGCAGCACAGTATACTCGCCCCAAGAACTCGAGTTGGCAATTGAGAAAGGGGGCATGGATCTATTCTGGGCGTTTATAGAATTCGGCGTCAACCAACCCTCCTTACAGAACGCCTTAGAAGTTGCGATAAAGCGTGAGGATCTTGGGCTGCTTGATGAATTACTCAACCTCGGCGCTGATCCGACCGGCGGCATCGGTCTCGAAATAGCGGTCCTTCAAAAGCCTTCAATGCTGAAGCCGCTTTTGGATCGAGTGCGAAAATTCTATCCACGAGCTCCTTACAACATAGCGGTCCTCAGAGCACTTGTCCTCGCGTTTGATGAATATCCGCGAACCTCTGGAGTTATAGATACTCTCGTCATATCTAAGCTTGTCGATCTAAACGTTATTGCTGAGTACCCCGATACGGACGGGAGGCGTACCGCACTTGGCATCGCGATTAGGGGAGGCAAGAACAGGTCCGAAGTAAAGCCTCAGGATATACAGTTGGTTAAGAAATTACTGGACAGTGGAGGCAATGCTAATAGTATGACAACTGACGGCTATCGTTTCAACGTCCGCCAAACTGCTCTCTTGGACGCCATCGAGACAAGAAGCGCGGAGATGGTTAAACTCCTCCTTCAATATGGTGCAAGAGTAAACGAGCCGGCAACTTTTGGCCTTAGGAGAACCCCCCTGCAAGGCGCAGTCGAAACCGGCAACCTAGAAATCATCCGTTTATTACTTTCAAACGGTGCTGACGTTAACGCGGCACCCGCTTCTCGCGGTGGCGGCACCGCTTTACAACTGGCTGCTATCGGCGGCAATTGCACCATTGCAATGATTCTGATAGAAAACGGAGCTCGATTTGACATCCCGCCGCCTCAATATGGATATGGACGCTGGCCATTGGAGAGTGCTGCCGAGAATGGTCGGCTTGACATGATTCAGCTCCTGTGGAATGCCAATTACGGCCAATTCGACGACCAACAATGCGAGAAAGCTAAACGTCTTGCGGAATATTCTGGCCATAATGCTTGTCGGGATAAGATCAATGACTTGATGTTTGAGCGACAGGTCATTTTCCGACCTCAGCTATTGGACATGACAACGTTGTAGATGTTGGTGTATGCCTAGGTAGTGAGGGGTAAGATGGAAAGGGACGTGGTTCAATCTTCACCAAGTGCTACACTGAATCTGGTCGGCATATCGTGACTAAAGAAATTAGCGTATAAGACATATTAGACGAATTTTCCGTTCAGCGTTTCTTATTCTTTCCCCCACATGAATAAACTTGTCTTAGTCTAGCTCCTCGTCATCGTCAGCGTTGACGACTTTACTACCCCTGACGCCGTATCCATCTATCAACACTATCAGAACCTATACTCTGGCAGCGATTCTAGCAGCTCAATAGTTCCGTGATCTGACACAGCAGCGACATGGCGTTCCACCATAATGAAAACATTTTCATCCGATTGCATCCCCGGCGCTGCGAGGGCCCACCCCACCCCATGCAACGCGTGTTTCCGGTAATCATGCCAGATATCGTCTTTTTCAAACTTGGGGCCGCCGTTCTGGTGTAGTGCTTGAAGGTAGTGCTGAATTATATCAACTTCGTGCTTGCGACGCTCTTCGATGGTTAGCACGCCGATTAAGAAATACGCCAAATCTTGCACGTTGACGCCGGCGTAAGAGCCTTGCCAGTCAATAAAACCGGGCTGACCGTCGGCTGTAATGAATGTATTTCCGATGTGCGAGTCACCGTGAACGACACACCTCAGCTTGGGATTTTCAGTTGCCCACATAATTTTGAACACCCTTTCAAAGCTCTCGCGATCGGCAATCGCTTCTGGCAAAGGCGGCGCGGGCGCGTCTTTGAATCGTGCATCCCACGCTTCTGCTGTTAATAACGAAGACACCATTGCTTGGAGCGGGTTCCCTCCCATCTCCTTATCAGCCGCCATCCAGGGGAAGTTCTCCTCCTTAGCACCCCATGTCTTCGCATGCAATATCGCAAGTTGCTCGACTGCCGCGCGGACCCTCGCGACCGGCCACGGCTGCGAAGGCTCACCAAAGCTACGGTCTTGGGCGGCCAGGTTATCCATGACGACAAGGCCTTGCCCGGCAACCACGTCTGTGCCGCAATACCAGATCTTGGGCAGATTCATCTCGACAATTGGGCCGATATAGAAGTAGAACTCTGCTTCGCGACGATAGGTCCATAATAGGTTTGGATGAAGTTCGATTAGGGGCTTATTAAAGCCGCCTTTGATGCAAATATGGGTCGGTACTTCGTCAGAGTTATGGTTGCCCTCGTAAGTCAGGTCGATCAATATGCTGCTGGCCGTTGAATGTATTTCCTTGACGATGGTTATCCTCTTGACTTTGTGGTTCAGTATCTTAGTACACCATTCTGCCGTTATCTCCTGTGGTGTCATGGGTAATGGTTCGGTTGAGCCAAGAACGCCATTTGCGCCTGGTGGAGCTGGATAAGGTAGGGAAGCCATTGAATCTGAGTGAGAGCAAAATTCGCCCGAGAGACTCGTTCCCCGAAAGAGTTTTCATAGAAGTCTGGGTAGAGAGATCTTACACTAAGTTCATGTGTTAGAAATATGGTGCAGCATATGCGATTGTGACTATTAGAAGTAAGGAAAAACCCATCCCGCCAGCCAACAATGTAACACGCTATCTACGCAGCAAGACAAAACCATTCCGGACTAAGCATACGTATATATTTTGAAGAGCATGTGATATGATGTAGGAACCTAGATATAACTTGACAGTAACGCCTTATGATAGGTGAATGCCGGATGAGAGAAATAGCTCCTTTTATACTTACATTGACTCCCTAATACCGTGACTCTAATGCTAGCCCCAAGTCTGAGTTATTTCCGCCAGTAGTTGATGAAATACAGGCTATTCTTCTTGTTTTCAATCTCGAGGGTTTACCAGTACTCAAAAATCTTCCCCGGCGCTTCAGTAGCGAAGCTAGTTGGGTATTTTCTCTTGAGAATGAACGTGAAGCGGCTTGCACATGTGAGAAAAGCGATCTCTCTCCTTCTAAAGCTAATTTGAACAGAGCGAGTAGGGTAGCTATATGTAAGGGCATATTTATTAATCGAGAGGCTAGAGATAATTATTGCCGATTTCTTTTGTGTGTGCCAAATGCCACACGATGAAGTAGGTGGCGTTACACCGATGAAAAAAGGGAGTTGGCGTTGTTGATCCCACTGAAGTAATAGGATGGATGTATGGGGGCAGAGCAGATGCGGTATTATCTACCTAGGTGGCTATTATGTACAATCTCGTGAACTTAAGCTTCTAGGTATGCGGTGCATTTACCTGGGACAGACTCTGGGGACGAAGAATCATTGCAATACCCCCACTCGATATCTTGGGGGCTCATGTGCACACTCTGTGGCTGTGAGGAACGAGATCGTGCTTCAGGCTATCTGAAGGTTTCCAATGGAATGATTGGGGCATTCTCTCGCGACCAGTAGTTGCCAAATACTGTAAAATACTGTGAAGAAAAAGAAAAAAAATGTGGACAATACAAGAATTCGATTGGACGTTGCGGGTCAACCTAGTCTAGGTGAAGCTGGTTCTTTCCTTGGTTACCACAGTGCAGGTGTGCGAAAGGCGCACCTGCACTTTAGCTTCATTTTTATGTTTACTACTACTTGGGCAGGTAGGCACCTACTAGGTAGTAAATGCTGAATCTACCTACCTAAGTAATAAGTCGCGGCGGAGATTAATTGATTCCGAACTCTTCTTCCTCCCAAAACATTCACGTCTATTTCATTCTTGAAACCATCCTACAACTTTGGAACGAAGCATTGGGATATCGTAACAATCCTCAATCAAATTGTCGCCAATAGCACCTGTTCCTTTTAGAAATCAATCGAAACCGTCCAATCTAGATTACCAAAAATGGATGTATTACGAGTATGGATGAAGAACAGCACGAACTTGTCTCCTGCCGTGCATAAAGACGAATCTGAGCAGCAACTTGATTCCACTCATTGTAGTTTGACGCACGAAGAAAATCTCGAAAGAGAATTTGTCATTTTCAATACCCAAGAGAAAGTCTTACGCCTCCAAAGCAAGTATTCTCGATCAAGTGTAGGCGAACTTGAACTTCAAGCTCGCATGAAGACCGTGACCGTCAGCATCCTTGGAACTTGCAAAAGTGACGGGCCGGGACGACGGCCCATCCGCGCCTTCTGGGGCGTCTATTTCGGTGAAAACTCTACACGTAATGTTGGTGGCCGTCTCAACCCCTCTCTCCCACAAAATTGCATCTTCGCCAAGATCGAGGCCTTGTCCCAGGCACTACACATCTTCCAAGAAGACTTCGCCCATGATAATACAATACGAGCCTTTCATATCATGACGGACCTAGACCCGCTGGTGCGCCCGGTTCTGGGATGGGTAGAGGATTGGATCGGGCGATCTTCTGTCGATCACTATCCGATTCTCAACAAGATCGATCATCCACAGGAAGAGATGATGTATGACCACTGCGGAGGCTTGTCCTTTAAATTTGGCCATGCCCCGCGAGACGAGAGTCGGGAGGAGGACTGTCTATTCGATGACATTATCCCTAGCCACAAACGCATCTCTTAAAGCACAGTGTCAAACCTCGTCAAGACTGTCTCGACCCTAGTGTTCTGTCCAGTTACACAACTTGTCCGGAACCTATCCGATGTGACGAGCATCGGCCTCATTCGGCGCTCTCAGGATATCTACGACTCAGCAAATTCTGAAAATGGGGGATATATGAGTCCCGTCACTTAGGGTAATCGGACGCCATTCAGATATATGCAACCGTGGATGGTTCAATGTTAGGAATAGCTCAAGGATGAGCACAACTGGTTCTGATATTTCTGGTTTCCTTCTGTTCTATAGTCTACTTTCTCTGCTAGGTAGCTATAATAGGATACGGGAATGGCCTGATACCCGGGGAAACCCCAATAAGTAGACTTGCTGAGTTGAGGGAATGAAGTCACATACCCCAAAATTAACCACAGGCATAACATAGCCTCGATCGATAGGGAATCCATAACCACCAAGACACGGGCGTGTTCTCCAACGGAACGGCCCCCATTCCCCCCAATCCTACCCGGCAGCTAAGACATGCATACCAGTAAGAAATCAATTAATTCACCAGCCCAAGGCTAGATCTGATATTAACGGGACCGAAGACATGAAACATGGCGCCAAGCCACCGCAACATCAAGATCAGACTACCTACACTAAAGACACTAAGCAGCGCAACCTTGATTTAGCCAAATCGGTCCCAGCCAACCAGCAGAGGCAGGCGTGCCTAGAATGGTAAAAAATGTTGATTTTAGGTAATGCGTGACGTTAGATCGTTAATTTTTTGCCACTCTCACTCCGTCGTCTGTGGGGTAATTTGGGTATGTATGTATGTGTGGTGTGGGCTTGGTTGAGGGAGGAACGGGAGCTTCTATGAACCGTGCGGTGGAGTTTATTTATTAACATAAGATGATAAGCTAGGAAGGTTTAGAACTTGAAACTAAATTACTTTTCTTGAAAGTTGCGTGTTAGTGATGGAAACACGAGTCCTCGTTTTTTCCACCGCCTTAACAGTTTTCTCAACACCAACGAAATAACTCACGATAACATCTGACTATTTGTGATGATTCAATTATCTTCGTCAGTACTTAATATGCGAGGTAACCTAAGCATGAGCCGATAACCATCCTAAGCCTTGTATGTCCTACGCCGTCTCCATCTCTCCCACCTGGAAAATGCCAAGAACGCCGTGTTATGTGACCCCCATCATGACCTAGACACGGCAAACCGTCCGTGTTTTGCTAGTACGTACAATAGAACCCCTTCCCCGGAAAGAGATGCCATCGCGAGATATCTCTCCACCCTCTCTGTGTGCCGAGATGACCATCGATTCCGTGATATTTTTCCGACTAACTGGCGTAGAACCTTTTCGCCTTCCTCCCATTATTATGTCCTTAATATACCTTAGAGTTGCTTTAAGACGAAGAGGAGACCTATGAAGGGTCGGGGGATTTCCACTCGGGCTTCGTACACTCGCCCGTCGCTTCGATCCAGTCATTAATGCCCTTTAGGTGCCAGCCGCTGGCCCACCTGGCGTTGGGGTTGTCGTCGTCAGGTGCTGCTTTGGGTGCACCTAACTTGAAGCTCTTGGCTGTACAGCAGACTTCTTCGTGCCAACGATATTGGAAGCACGATCGGTTTCGCTTCTTTTCGTTCATTGACTTCTTCCACGCCTCCCTCGCCGCTGCGTCGCTTGGTGAGGTATCTTCGGCGACCTCTGTGTCGTTCGCCGTACTAGGGTTGATGTTTTTGCGTCCCACGTTCCCGTGCAAGTCCCACTCGTCTTCATCCGGAACGTCTTGGGATCCACAGACTTTGGCACAGTTCTCTGGCGATTTCCATGCCTCTTTCTCAACATCATTCATATCCTTCTCCTCCTTTTGCCTATCGCGTAGATGTCCTTCAGCACGTTGTTGAGCCTGAGGATCTCGGTTAATGTAGCAGACATCATCAGAAAGGTTATCCCAATTCTGTCGCGCTACCTGCATCTTTGGGCGGATCAAGCCTTCATACAAATCCTTGATCAGGAGAGTACTCTGTCAAAAAGTTAGCGTTGATCCTTGTGATTACCCACGGAGGAAAGACAGAACAACTTACATCAGCCTTGCGTGTTTGCTCATACTGCCACACGTTGCTGATTTCTTCGGCATTCATATGATGCATGGTCATGATCGGCTCACACCAATGACCGGGACCATAGGGTAGAGTGCTGGGCTTTTCGCCGTTGATCATGGGCCAAATCTGTCGAATCTTGACATTCTCGTACTCCTCTAAGGCTTGCGCTAACATTAAATCACCACAGCATTCGTGGGCTCCCTTGACGTTATACTGCTTGACCACACCGGGGTGATATTCGATCAAGTGCTTCAATAGCGTACCGCTGATAATATATCCAGAACCACCGTGGGCGAATGGAGTTCCTCCTATGAAGCTTCGACTGCCTAGGTAGAGCTTCTCGCGATGGTTTAGGCCGGACTCCTTCTTCAGCCAGTGCATCACGTTGGCCCAGAAGACGTACGTATCCGCTTCAGCAAAAATATACCAATCACGGCCCGGGCGCAATTTCCATGTTTGCTCCATTATAGGAAGAAACTTATACTTGTCCAAGTTCCATGCCTTTTGTCCATCTCTCTTAGCATCGACACACGACTTCTGGGACACTGGACATTCCTTCTGGTCACGATAAAGATCAAAATCTTCGTTATGGGCTTTTGCGGATTCTTCAAATTCGGCTAGGGCGTCGTAGATGTGATAGGGACCGACTTGTTGCTCCTATAATATGATTAGTCTATTGCACTACAATCTGATGCTGGATGTCGCTTCTAGCGCAGAAATGAGCGAGTCATTGCAATGGGGTTCGCACCATGTCGGAAAATATGAGGAAATCGGGAAGGCAGTTCAATGTCGTAAGCAGATGCGTCGGTATTCGGTCAAACGCCTCCGTCGCGCCCGTCTTCATGACTAATAGAACACCGTCGGTATCTGGGAAATTGGCACACGGATTACTCGAATTGTAGAATTGATTGACCGTCTGCTTGTTTCCTTCGGTATACAGAGTGTTGTTATACACCGGACTGCCGAGATAGTCTTTGACGCTGTGGTAATAATCGCGGGCATATTCGAATGGCGCTTCTTTCCATTGTGGACGCATGTGTAGGTATGTCGCAAACAGGGCCAGGGCGGCGATGCCACCGAAGACCCTGGATCGGCGGGATACGTGCGATACGATCATGGTAGTGATTGTGGTTCCGAGGTCTCGAATGCGATCATTAAGATGGAACTCCTAGAGGAGATCGGCGACCGGGACACATTTGCGAAAGTAAGCTGTCAGGTAATCCAAATTTACTGAGATGGTTGCGAGGAAACTATGAAACAATACGTCATCCCAATACAAAGGCGGGTTGATAAATTAAGTAAAGAGAACCTGAAGAGAGAATTCCCAAGTGGGAAGAAGTCACCAAACTGTTCGTGGCCACATGTCAAAGGAAGAAGTTCGAAGGTGAGAAATACAAAAAATCTAAAAATTCCAAAGTTACGAGATGTACCTACTATGTAGGTGGATTGCGCCTTCCGCACTCTGCGCATACCAACTTACAGCGTAACACATACATAGCACTTACTTAGTGATGTACCTATGTACGTGGGTCTAAATAGGCACAGCATCGTATCACGAAAGAAATATTCAGGGGTCCCATGTCGGATTAGCCCGACTCTCCCGGTCCAGATCCATGACTAGGCTATCAGAGTGGAGTTGTGCGGCTGGAATTTACTCGAGCTGGTTAGCTAAATTTACGACATCATCTCGTATCACCAATCTTTTAAGTAGGTAGCGAAGACGATAGTCTAGAGGGGCATGATAAGTTAGTTACCAGGTAGGGAGGTGATAGCAAACTGTCGCTGTTGGCATTTACGAGCAGTAGTCACTCATACCAGGTATGCATAATATACCTAGGCACTTACCTGCATGACTTCGGTTCATGTAGAATAGGTACCTAGTACGTCCGTATGCAGGTATGCAGGCAGGTAAATTGCAAGACTTGTCTTTGTATACATGTGTCTTTCCTTTACATGCCTCGTGTTCCCCCCTCAGTCAGTGAAGAAGTAACGGGTCGGGTAGCAGTTATTGAGCTAGCGTTGTGCTACCATTTCATCGGCACCTCCAATCACACTTTCTTACTGGCTGCTTTATCTGGTTTCAAACGCATGTAACCGATCATCTCATATCAATTCGTCTTGAGGCCTTTTAATCGAAACACTTACGTACCGAGCAGAGCAGACGTAACATGTAATACGCCTAGATTGTTCACATTGTTCAAAAAGACATTTTCTTTATTGGCAAATGGTAACATTGACAATGCATTTTATGTAAAATTGACCGCTGATGACATCAGCAGCGACAAAGTAATTAAAGGTGATGCTGTAAGACCAATATAGCGATCAATTTGGATGTTGTTAACCAACAGTAAAGGGGGAGGCGTCGGTTGTTAATGAAAGGAGAAAGCAGAAATTTGCTTACTGATTCACTGGGCGTTGTTTCTGTTGAGATCTCGTCCGATCAATTGCGAATTGCCTAAACTTTTTAGCTGTCAAGGGAAGTGGGGAGCCCCGGAAAGCTTAGAAACCCTGCACGTCATAGTTATCCAGTTATGCTACCCGGGTACATGATGTCGCATCGAGAACTTTGACATTTCAACGCCTTGAAGGATTGAGTTCAGCCTTATTTAAGTTGATCGTTTTTGACATCGAAACGCTATTTTTATGGACTTCGTTACGTTTTAGTGCTGGGAAAGTCACGGTCCGAAATAAATCCTAAATGCTTCTTGGGATGAATCACTCAAATGGAAATTCCAAGATACCTCTCTGAGTGGTATGTTACTTAATATGAAAAGCAAAAAAAAAACGCCTCAATCAATAATTTTATTAAAACAAGGCTGTTGAGACATTCGTGAATAGGAAACTGGAACCTGAATATACTCAGGTTCTTAGGTTAAGCCATTCGAAAGATGCACTTGTAGGAAGAGTTGTAGAAGGTAGGGTTATTGATGTCAGTTGAATGGGTCTGTGGGGTATGCTTACTTAATCCCAGAGTTCAATTCCTTCCTGTCACGTGCATTAAAGTGGAAGTTTGAAAGTAGAGAGAGTTACGTAATGGCCCAAGCTTCTAATAACCCATGACCCGTAACTTGACGCGGTGCACGCCGTAACTTCCATCTTCATGGGGAGGTCTGCATGCGGTAATCGCGTCACTTCGTCCACGACCCACACTTCCAAACATTCACCTCACCACACCTGACTTCCACCTTTTCACACCACAAAACAAAACATCCAATCTGTTGGCGCATATAATCAATCCTCTGTCATATAGGTCGCTATCACATTTGGACCTTATTCAAACCTTCACAGTTGGTATCGGTTTTATTCAGAGTACATTTCATAGGCTCGTAGCCTTCTCAATACAGCCAATCATATCACAACATTTTCATAGTTTCTATCATCAACTTCACCGCGACATCGTCCAATTTTCGTCACAATGGCAGAAGCAACTCCCACTGATACCCCTACCTTATCCGCTATTCCGTCTGCCCTTGCGTCAGCTACAGTCTCTGCTGCGGCAACTCCTCAGTCTTTGCCTCCCATGGATCCCGAAGAGCGTACCAATTCACTTCACGTGTCGCTAGCCGACCTAACTGCCAAGGCGACCGCGCTTTATGCGCAGAAGAAGTTCGAGGAAGCTGCCGAAGTCTTCTCCCAAGCGACCGAAATGCAAGCTGAGATCAATGGCGAGATGGCTCCCGAAAATGCCGACGTTCTATTTCTCTACGGTCGCAGTCTCTTCAAGGTTGGCCAGAGCAAGAGTGATGTTCTAGGTGGAAAAGCAGCTGGCGAGAACAAGTCCAATGGTGCTGCTGAGAAGAAGTCCAAGACAAAGAAATCGCAAGCCGAATCTTCGGCCGCTACGAAGACAGCTGAGAAGGTGACCGAAGAAGGAGTAGCCGATGCGGTGGCAAAGGCCGCGACTGAAGGAGAGAAGGTATCTGATGCTAAGAAACCATTATTTTCATTTGCAGGCGACGAGAACTTCGAGGATTCTGACGAGGAAGAGGAGGCTGAGGGAGAAGAAGACGAAGACGAAGAAGATGACGATCTTGCAGTAGCCTTCGAGATTTTAGATCTAGCACGTCTGCTTTTCGAAAAGTCCTTGGAACAAGACGACCAAGATTCATCTGAAGGCAAAGGAAAAGAGAAGGCTGAAGGCGACAGCCCTACTGTCAAGCACATCAAGGAGCGACTGGCCGACACACACGATCTCCTTGCGGAAATCTCTCTAGAGAATGAGAAGTACGATCACTTAGGAGTTTGCTAGGATCGTAATTGACATCTACTAACAATGATATAGGTACCCTCTGGCAATTAATGACTGTCGTGCTTCCCTGAAGTACAAGGAAGGACTGTATAGCGAGGAGTCGGAGCTAATTGCTGAGGCCCATTTCAAGCTATCATTGGCCCTTGAGTTCGCATCCGTCACCACCACCGAAGAAGATACCACTGGCGCGAATGCGAAGCCTGTTGACGAAGAGCTGCGAAACGAAGCTGCTACTGAGCTAGAGAAAGCTATTAAGAGTACGAAGCTTAAGCTCGATGCGAAAGAAGTCGACCTTGCGATGCTACACGCGCCAGAAGATAATGAAGCGACGAGGAAGCAGATCGCCGAGGTCAAGGACCTGATCGCGGACATGGAGCAACGGGTGAGCTTTTCACTTCCCCGTACACTCCCTGTCATCGCGACATGAGGAAAACGATGATTTAGTAAACTAACCTACCTTACCAATGAAGCTGGTCGACCTACGCAAACCGCCCATGGACGTTAACTCTGTCCTCGCATCCGACGATACTATGCTGGGTGTCCTAGGCGCGGCCTTAGGCGACTCTACCGAGAAGAAGGAAGCAAGAATTGAGGAGGCGAAGAAGAATGCCAAGGATCTATCCGGTCTAGTGCGCAAGAAGGCCAAGGAGGAGCCGAAACAAGAGACGAACGGCAACGGCAAGCGCAAAGCCGAGGATGCGGCGCCAGGCGACGAAGAAGTGAAAAAGGCCAAAGTCGAGGAAGCAGCACAGTCCTAATCCACACCATGTGTTAATTATAAACGCGCGCTGAGGTAAAGGCAATACATAAGGGTTAGGCTTATGAATCAAGGGGCGCCCGTTATCTAGGAGTTTTCAATCTGGCGTTTCGTCAATTATCCGTCGTCATTAAGGAATGGATCGGAGATGGGTTGTAAATTACCATGTAACATAGGAAAAGTCTTCAAACGATGGTGGCATCGTACGACAACAACAGACACACCTGGATCATCGCGTGGGCATCTGGCAGAAGGGAACAAGCAAAAAGCAAGTCGAGGCAAAGCAAGGAAAAATAAGTGAAAAGGGGAGTGATGATTGTCGGTTCTTCGTTCTTCTATCCATGGTGGCTAAATAGGTAGGCTTCTGCATAGTCCGCATCTGCTTTCATAATCGCAATGCTATTCCTCATTTCGAAATTAAACGCATTCACACGGATTAAGTTATTATTCACATATCAGTCACATTTACACGGAAAAACGCCTACGATAGCCATCCATACCACAAAGTCACGATTCAAAAGTCCAAGCAAGAGAAAAGTCTTCTAATCCCTTGCCTTTATAACAAAACAACCAGCTCAAATCAAACTATCAAGAGAAAAACCCCTCTCCCTTCCCCTTCCCCTAGCGTGAATCTCGAGGGAAAAAAGTAGAGAAAAAGGCAGATACAGCAAAGACAACCCAGAACTCCGTTAGACCCCCAGACAGCTAGCTTACAAGCCGTCGAAAAATAGTTGAAAAAAAGGTAGCTGCATGTAGGTATACTCGTACAAGTGTGGGGGCAAAAAAAAACATCCACCCCCCACGACCCTGCTCTCTGTTTGAATCTTTTG
The DNA here is from genome assembly GCF_022496945.1 of Annulohypoxylon maeteangense. Taxonomy (NCBI): domain Eukaryota; kingdom Fungi; phylum Ascomycota; class Sordariomycetes; order Xylariales; family Hypoxylaceae; genus Annulohypoxylon; species Annulohypoxylon maeteangense. The sequence continues at coordinate 172,669 of NW_025953276.1, forward strand.
CGCGTGCGATACGATGTCATCTCCCGAAACGACGAATAAGGAAAAGACGGGAAATTCGACCAAAGTAACCCTGTCCCGTATCATACCATCATGCTCATTCTCTCCCCTCTGTCTTCCCCGAATGTGCGAGATTTATAGTAATTTTGAAGTTTTATTTATTTCCTGTTTTCTCATTTAGCAACACCGATCCCCGCCGCCGCCGCTGCCGTAGCTTGAGACGATTCACCCGGAGTTTCTTGGGTTTGGTGCCTCTGGGACTGCGGAGGGGGTCGAAGCGACGATGTCGACGGGAACATGCCTTCTCTGAACGTATCCTCGTCTCCGGTATGATTAGGTCTAGGCCAAACCCGCAGCTCTTTCAGCTCCCTTTCCCTCTTCGCCGCCGCCGACCCGTCTAATCCAACGTGACTCGCCGCGCTCCGCGCAAGTCGAGAACCGCGCAGATTCGTGCCCTACGACAAATCGCGACCGGTCGCCATGCCGATGGTGGGGCCGGACGCCTTGCCTTTGCCTTTCGCGGCCGCGGACGACGGGGCGTTGTTCCAGGACAGGTAGGTGTGGTCGCCCAGCTTACGGGGCTTGATGAGGTTCGTGATGAGGAAGAGTAGGGCGAGGGCGATGCAGAACCCGCCGACGACGAGCCAGAGGATTCCTAGGAAGTTGTTCTTGCCGCCCATCACGGATAGGGTGGTGATCACGATACTCTTCTTGCCCTGGTACTGGTCTGTTCGGAAATCTGTCAAGGCATGTTAGCGAGATTGCTCCGTACCAGGGAAATGTGTTCACATACTGTCAATGATCTCCATAGAGTAGGTTCCAATCTGCATAGCGCTTGTATCGTTGCGCCCCCAGAGCTTGCTGAAGGTTGGCAGACCTGCTGTCCGCATCCAGACGATGAAATGCTCGTCGTCGTGCAAGTTCGGAGGGGGATTGTCGGTAGTGTATGTGCCGTTAGGATATCGAATCTGCCAGTTCGGCGGCGGGAGAATGTTGTCCAAGTTAGTGCTCACCCTCGGCTTGTATAACTCCTTGTCGGACTCCCAGGCAATCGAAGTGTTCTTCATCTCGTAGGTTAAGTTGCCGTCTGACGTGGGCGGGTTCAAGAAGACAGGACTCATGATAGTGTCGTTGAACACAGAATTAGCAATGAGGCCGCAAGGGTAGAAGGCTTTCGAGTTCGAGCTAGCTAGAGGGTCGCAACCAGATGCTTCGACATCAGCAAGCGAGACATCATCTCCTGCGAGCTGTTTGTCGAAGAATGAAGCAACATAACGACGATGGTTCTGGTAGAAGTTCTCGAGGCGGTAGTAGAGAAGTACAGGTGGAGACATCTCCTCGGGTATTTCAAACTGAAGAGTGCACATCGTGAGGTTCTGAACTGTGTGGGTGCCATAAGTATAATTAACCCGCTCGGTACGCTGCCACATGGCATTGATGGTGTTGTTGGTTTTGAAAGATGGGAAGACTAGACTATCATCCATCAAAGCAAGATCGGCGGTAGGCGCATCGCGGAAACAATTCGTATAGTCGATGCGCAATTCCTTGACCTTAAAGACAGATTGTCAGCAGTAATCACAAAGACTTAGGTAGAGTCTTGACATACTGTAGAGCTAGCATAGATCAACAGCCCACCAACGGGCGCACATATGATACCTATGACGAAGAAGAGTGGGATGACGGTTTTGGGAGTAAGAATTGGTTGCCATGCTTTCAAACGTTGTTGGCGAAACGCCGTATTCGCGGGTCTTCTGCTCTTCTTCTTCTCCTTCGTTTGATCGATGCTCTCGGGTGGCGATGTGTCGTCCATCTTGTAGGCGTGGATTTAATTCGAGAGGAAGATTGATGAAGTCGTCAAGGGAGAGGAGACTATTATGGTAGGAATGGTTAGGACTGAGATCTGTGTCGCATGTTGAACAGGGGATTCGGGAAGCCGGGACAGCAGGAATCGCTTACATTGACGACACCAAGGATTGTCGCTATCGTATCGCGTTAAACCCTGCAGCGATGGGTCTTGAACATGGAATACCGACGACCAAATCGTTGATTCTATATGGTTTTAGTTTTTTGGTGTCTGCCTAGCTAAGTAGCATTCCTTGATGTTGGCGCGGGTAAATGATGTAGCAAATGGACTGGACTGAGCCATGAATGTGCTTCTCGTCAGTGCAATTTCGTGGCTTAGACAAAAGGAAACGCGGCCAAATACGAGATTAAACTAGCACAGCCACTATGCACTATTATGTAATGCAGTTCCAACATCAAATCTGAATCATTACATAATCCATTTTTAGCTTAATCATATAATTCCACGTGATTTGCTTACATACTGAATCCCGGCGACCCTACCCCTGAATCTTCAATTCTTAATCCGACATCTGTCATCTACAACGCAACATCATCCACCAAGGAGATTTGAACAGACTTTTCAAGATCTACCTACAACATTCGATCGGATAATACTACTTACACACCTAGGTGCCTAGGGTAATGCTAGGTAGTAGGTACGAATAATGATCTTGGGCCACCCCTTCGTTCAGCTTACGTAATGCTCAAATATGAAATACTAGGTACCCGCAAGCCTCTTCGCAGATTCTTGCCTTTTGATCTAGTACCATAATTTTGCGAAGTTTGGTATCCAGTGTAGGTACTAGTGGGATTATTCATCGCTACCTAGGCACGTTTCACAACAAGTATTAAAAAGCTTCAATGGCTGAATCGCCTCCGGGTTTTATGGATTCGAATTCAACTCATCGCATATTCTGATAAACGTCGATCTTAATCATTAGGAAGCGATAGAAGGTCACAGTTCATACACGAGTACCTAGGTTTGCATCACACCTCGAAAATCATCGTTGGTAATCTGATAGAAATCGTCGCATCTATGTAGCTACATGCTATCGATCAAACTGACACCTCCACAGCGCCTCCTAACATCAAAGAACGATCTTGCAGTTCCTGTCACGAAAAGGAATCGTCTAATCCACTCTACATCTCCATACCCGGGAGATGGTCGACCCCTAAAACAACACGTTAGTCTCAAAATCGCGTCTCAGAGTGGTTAAAGATGGGGTAGGGTAGAAACATACATCCTTCGGTGTCCTCGCCGACGAAGTCCTTGACGGTGCACTTGTTGGCGGTCGACATGGCCTGCTTGGTGATGGAGCCGCATCCATCGTAGAAACACTCGGACTTGTTCATCGCGCGCTGGAGCGAGTCGCCCTTCCAGCCGAACATGTAGTCGGCGTGCGTGCCGTATCCGCTGCTGCCCTCGAACGACCACACGAACGGGTTAGGCGTTCCGGTGGGCCATAGGCTGTTGAACTTGGTCGTGTCCCAGACGGTCTCGTATGTGACCTGGGGCATGCGAACACTTTTGCGAAAAGATTGGATTAGTATACAAACTATTGCTCAAGTGATGCTTTATTGGGAAGGCGTTGAACTTACGGGTGAGAGGCAGGGCACGGGGGAGCGTTCGTGAAGCCGTCGTACTTGATGGTGTTGTACATGTGCGACTGGTGGTCCGGGCTGTCGAGGTTCTTGCCGTCCCAGCATCTATATGTTGTCAGCGCATACAATTCGTCTCGAAGCGTTAGGGGAAAAGGTTACTGACGCGGGGAAGTGGTGGACTGTGAAGATACCAGCAGGGCAGGGTCTGGTGGGGAAGTCGACCATCTCGGCTCCTCGGTTGAGAAGGCTCTGCAGGCAGTTGTAGCGCAGACCAATGTGGCCCTTGGCCTGGTCCAACGTCTCCGTGGTCGGGCTGCCCACGGTCATTCGGAATCCGGGCGGGAAAGCTGTGATGTACTGGTTCTTCAGGTCATCCGTAGAGAAGTCGTGTTGGGTGTAGTAGATGGTCATGCCACCCGTGGTTCCGGCTGCGAGAGCGGCGTTGGCCTTGACCGGGACACGGTGGTAAGAGCCGTTGGTCGGGTGCTTGAAGTATAGCACGGCCGTCCAGTAGTTGGAGAAGTCCTCCGACATCTCACAGGTGGTGCAGGTACCCCTCTCACCGACATCACCGGTCATGCTAGCATTGAAAGCATTTCCACCGACGATGTGGTGAAGATGCGCGGAAGGGAGCTTGCCCGACTCGACGACGGGGTCTAGACGCTGGATGGTCAAGGTGGAGCAAGCAAATCGAAGGCCGGCTTGGGCGTGCGCGACGAGCGCGAGAACGACTGTGAGCGACTTCATCTCGACGGCGGATTAGTCTTGGCGGTAGAGATGTGCAGAAGCAAGTGAGGCAAGGCACGCAGCCCCGGCGTCCGTACGACCCCTATAAGTAAAAATCTAGCCCGACCGAGATTTGGAATTTCGTGCATGGCAATGAACTGCCGCCTAGCATCAATAGATAAAAAACTATTGTCTGCATATTGTTAACCGCGGGAGTGGAAAGCCTAACCCCGAGAAGGGGGCGATACTGTATAGCTCTATCCTGTAGGTGAATCATCTCCTATTCCTATTGCTAGGTGCATTTTGCCGGTTTAATTACTGCGTGGACTAGGATCTTCCGTTACTTCTATTTTGGTGCGGGAATGCGCTACGAGACTGTTTACTCCCCGGCAAAAGTCCCTTGGCGTATCCTGTCCATCACTCTCGTCTGCACGTTGGCGAGTACAAGTGCCGCGGGCGCTTATAGTACCTCACATCATCGCGCATACTGGCGGACCTACTAATTGTCTAATCCAGCTAGTGGGAATCAAGCCATGTTTATTAATTCGAGGTATGCCCCTAGACTTGCAGCTGTCAGCCGCTTGTCCGGATGAATATGACTTGGTCATCAGGTTGTGATTGGAGGAAAAAGGCCCGTATCTAGAGTCAGGGCCAAAATGAACAAGGAGTAAGTGTGGCCTTTGATACGCAGCCTTGCACGGCAAAGCATTGAAGATATGCCTACCTACCGCAGCAATGCTGCCACTTCTGTGCTTCCCTTTTATAATGTACAAACTCGTCGAGCAAGAGAGCCTATATGGCAAACTGACGATAATCCCTAAAAGAAGCCAAGTGCAGGAATAATTACCATTGGAGTGAACCGTCTGGAGAGCCCTTCCCCGGAAATTCACTCCAAGACTTTCAGACTACCTAGGTTCATTGGGTAGGTACCTACTAGGTAGGTACCTACTCTCAAGATTGAAACGGCACTGGGTCAGGCACTGTTGAGGCAGGCTTCCAGATGAGAGCGCCCAAAACTATTTGTAATTCTCATCAATCTATAATATGCAGGAGCTCATCACTCCACCACATTACCGGCCCTAGTTGATTAGATCGGGAGCCTCAATTCAATTTCCAACCTCTTACAAATACACAAATTGTATAACACGTGGGTAGAGACCATTTGTGTCCCTATTCGGCTCACGAATATGTGGCATGAGACTAAAAGCCTAAATGCCCATAGGCATCTAATCAATCTACTAGTGTAAAGTCATCAGAAAAATAGTTACCAAGCTAAATGCCCAGGTGAGTGCCTACCTACCTAGTGACTACTAGGTAGGTACTAGGGGAGAAGAGAATTATAGGATCACATCTTTCTGCAAAGAATAATCGTTTGTTCATTTATAGACTTATAAAGAGGATACAATTTAGCGCCGTGAAGCAAGCAAATGCAGATGATACAATAATTTAAGAGAAATCCAAAGCAACATTACCCCTGACATAATATCCCCCATGAGCCATATCATCTATCTATGCCTACCTGACACGTTACAAACGCACCGGAAAAGACTGCGTAGGAACGCAGAATGCTTATGAGGTACCTTATTAGTTCTCGGTCCTTGTCTGTTGATTGTCAATGTATGGTTAGGACTCATCTGTTGCTGTCTGAGGGTGCAACCAACTCCTTGACAGCCAAAAGTTCTGGTGGTTTTAAGAGCTAATCTGACACTTGCGCTCCGCGCTATATTTGATGATTGTTTATGTTCAATTCTTATTCTCACAGTGATTTCAATCAAGTTGTTGCTCTCTAGGTACGATATATACGTCCTATCACACTTCCCACCCACTCCCCCACGTAAGAGAGGGGAAATAAATATATACGAGCTACGGGGACTTCAAAAAACAAAAAAAAAAGGTCAAAAAATTTTTCTTCGCAGAAGGCGATATATGGGGGTTTAAAAGGAAAAGGAAAGTCAGGTAAAAACAAAAGGTAATATCCGCCTGGAGGACTGGGAAAGTTTCCTTGCGATGAACAGGTTCTTCGAGTCCTTAGATAAGTTCAAAAGTCAGTAGATCAGTTCGTAAATCAGTCCCTGATCTAGTCCCTGGATCAGTCTAATAGTTAGTTGAATAGTCAGTTCAACAGTCCCTAGATTAGTTCAATAGTCAGGAATTCAGTCCCTGGACCAGGGACTGAATCAGTAATTCCATCAGTTCAAAAGCTAATCAACCAGTCTGTAAATCGGTCCCTAGTTCAGTCCTTCTATCAGATATTCGATCAGTTGAATAATCAGTTAAATAGTCAGTCAATCAGTCTCTGATCCAGGAACTGGATCAGTTGTTTGATCTATTCGAAAGTCAGTCCCTATATCAGTTCGAAGTCAGTAAATGGGTCCCTAGCCTAATCCCTAGATCGGTTCAACAATTAGTAAAGTAGTCCTAGTTCAATAGTCAGTAGATCTATCTGTAAATGAGTCGGCAAATTAGTCCAAAAGTCAGTTCAGGAATTAGTCAGATCAGTTCCTGGATCAGTTCAACGGTCAGTAGATCAGTCAGTAGATTAGCCTGGTCAATCCCGAGATCAGTTCAAAGGTTAGTCATTAGATCAGTCAATATATCAGTCCCTAGATCAGTTCAAAGTCAGTAAATCGATCTGTAAATCAGTTCGTAAATCAGTCCTGGGTCCAGTCCTTGGTCCCGTCCCCAGATGCAATCAGTATTCAGCTAATAAATCAGTCGCCGGACTGATTAAATAGTCGATTGAATAGTCAGTTGAAAAGTCGGTTCAAAAGTCGGTAGGTAAATCAGTTCAATTGAAAGATCAGTCGAATCAAAGCTTATGTAATGAATTGAAGGGGATGCACCCAATCAGAGACGTGGACGAATTTAAGGTTTTGCAAAGGCTTGGCAACGCGCTAGATAAGGTTTGAGCCAATCAAGGGTGCCGAAATCTCTTATCACTTACTTATCAATTACTTACATAATGCTGCGTAATTACAGGGGTATTTTTATGAGTAATAGGAAAAGTATGAGTGTAATAATGTCCTCCGGACGGAAAATTATGAGAATCTAGGTTGGGAATTATTATTTAAGGGGTTACGATAGGTAGAATTTAGGCGTTTAATGATTATTTTCCCTCCAGTTCCTGGAAAATAAATAAATGCTCCATGGGTATAATATCGGATCATTTAAAGTGGGCTATAAGGCCGAATCCGCCAACCTGCCAATTTAATTGATGTATTGAAATGTATACAGTATGATACAGTGTGATAGCTTACAGTTATATACATAGTTAACACGGTGCCTTGGATCTTACAGGTGGGGGTTATAGGCATAGCCTTTTTACATATGGTAGTGGACCCCTCACTTTGAACTATTACGTGTATAAGTTATAAGGAGCTAATGCGCTATAACGCCTATAAGTTACAGGGCTCTCAGCGCCTTATAGCGCTATGACTCACTGTAAGATTCAGGGCACCGTGTGGAATATGTATCAGACTGTAAGTTATTACACTGTATACATTTCAATACATTAATTGAATTGGCGGGTTGGCGGATACGGTCTTATACCTATCTACACATTTCTGAAATTCTGAACGATTGTTGGCATATTGGATTACCTACGAAAAAAAAACCTCTTGCCGTACAATTAGGTACCCTCGTTAAACTTGGGTATAAAGCGCAAGTCTTTAGCCACCTAACTTTAGTCCCTCAAATTCCACCATTTACCTCTTAATAACTTAACCCTACAATAGTAATTCTTAAGCTTCGCGTAGTCCCGCGGCGTCTTTCCTTTGCGATCCGAGGCATTAACATCAGCATGTTTTTCCAACAGTAGTCGGATGATTTTCTCATGGTTTGATGTTGGTCGCTTCGCCCCCTTAGCCGCGAAATGAAGCGCTGTCTGACCGTCATCATCTTGAACTGAGGCATCGGCTTGATGGTCGAACAGGCGCGAAACAATCTCTAGGTTTCCATGTCCGCATGCATAGAAAAGTGGTGTCCGGCCATATACATCTTTCAAATGCACGTCCGACTTCTCCAGAAGAATGTCAACAACAGATTTATGACCATATCCAGCTGCACAGTGGAGAGCTATTTGGTTACTGAAGTCTTTCAGGTTAACATCAGCTCCTCGAGATATTAGATACTCCACAATGTCGCTGAATCCATGTGCCGATGCTTGATGAAGTGCTCCGACTGTTCCTGGGCTCACTCCCTCCCTGTCAACCAAATCTCTCACTTCATCTCCGTTTCCCATTTTGCATGCCTCCAGTAGTTTCTGGTCATTAGTCACGTCTTCAACCCCAAGCATGTTGGCACAACATTCAGGCTGGTTAGGGATATGAGCCGATTGTATCTCGAGATAAACGTTATCGATGGTGGGTCGTTCGTCTCGATCAATATTCATCATATCTAGACAGATTTGAATAATCCTCTGTGACCAAGTCATACCCTGACCTTCCTCCAGCAAGCGCTCCTTCATCCACCTGCGTACTCCTCCTAATTTCGTTGAGAATGATGGTTCAGCCTTGGATGGCATTATATCCCCAAGCTGGCCCCGTCTTGCTGGATAAGAGTGAGCTACGACCATCTCCAAAAATACTACTCCCAAAGAGAAAATGTCGGCCGATCGTCCTCGAGTACTTCCGTCTTCAACTTCAGGGGCTGCGTACCGAATTGTATGTGCACGAGGAGCGTGAAGTTGTGTCGTTGGGATAGTTTTGACAAGGCCCATCTTGGATATTCCGAAGTCTGCAAGCAGGACTCTCCCATTTTTTACCAAGATATTTGGTGGCTTGATATCGCGATGAGTAATACCAAGTCCATGGACGTAAGCGACAACATTGGCTAGGCACCGGAACCAACCACAGATCGCGCCCAGCTCTTGTGTGCTGCGTTGACACCTGAGATAGGAACCAATGTTGCCCTCAGCATGGTTCATAACGATGCCCATAAATGATTTGGACATCCTGTTGTCATTTAAGAGAAAGGCCCTTTGAAACATAACCACATGGCGATGCCTAGCATGTTTCAAGCACATGGCTTCTCTGAGAATTGAGCGTTTCGAAGTGTCATCGAATTCCATTCTCTGATTTCTATCGGGTTCTTTATCAGGTGGGAGGATCAATTTAACAACAAGCTGTGGATGTAGTGGACCATTTTTCCTTGTGATATCTTTTACCAACCCCGGGTCCCAAGGGTCGATTATGTTATAAGGAATTCTATCCATCGCGTCGAATTCTTCGTAGTCAAGGTCTTTGAATTCGCGCTCCAGGCTGTTCTCCATGTCGAAGGTTTCAAAGTGATGTTGAAAACTAGAAAAGGTTAACCACCTATGTAGGTAGATGTATATATCCTATTGAGGTATTGAATTAAGCCATGAACGGCTATGAGTTGCAATGGTTCAGAAGTAGGTATCAATGCGCGATCATTTCATGTTATATAGATCTAGGAGATTTGTACGTACCGTAAGGTAGGTACCTACCTAGCTATAAATCGTTATAATATCTTTCCTACACATACCTAGGTAGGTAGAGATATTTGCTCATCTTACAATGCGGCTATGCTTCAATATACGGATATAGGTTACCTTAGGTATGCAAACCATCGAGATGAAACTTTTTATACATCAAGCTCCCGGATGTAGTCTTTCTATTGCCTACCTACCGACCTAGTTACTCGCTGAATTACTATCAGATCTATCCTATACTTACCTTAGGTAGGTAAGTTTTGGTATTCATCGTATGTGAAATCACTTGTAAGATACTAGGTGCTGACCTAACAATAAGTTGAGCCTCATCGAGTATCATGTACCTTACCGGGTAGGTACCATGTAACTAGGTAGGTAGGTACCTAAACATTATCCGACCATCCAAACTATGTGGCATACAAAAGCTTGATACCTATAAATGTCCCGGAGTTAATATCCAATGAAAATCGCCCAAATGCAAGTAGGTAGTGATTTATGTGTGACGATATTAGGATACATACCGATGCATGCCTAGGTAGGTACAAATTGCTCTTACAATGATATAATCGCCGGCGTCGGTCTCGGTAATACTTTCTTCATTTAGTACTTGTTACCTGTTATTTTAATTGTATCCTTTTAATGCGAAGATAATGCTAGCCGGATGAATGTATCTGGTTACTCTATCAATTTTATTAGAGCGTTTTAAGAACGATATGAATGGTTCATGTCGAATTTTCAGTGTAACCACCTAGATGATGAAATGGCTTTTCCCAGAATCGCAAAAATATAGGTTAATCGCGTGTCGGGTAGGCACCTAAAATTAGCTGAAATTTTCTATTGGGCGTACTGGAGGTCCTAGGTTATCGATTCTTCTAATACATAGGTCCCTATTAACCCCTCTCGACGCGCCTTACAAAAGTTCATGAATAGGTGCCGTTGAAAAGAAAAAGGGGGCTTCGACATGGATATCTTCAATACTACGATCACAGCAGGCGCTATGATTATCCAGTACCTAAGTGCCTGTTCTGAGTTCTCATCAGATGCAAAAGCACTCAAGGCTGGTCTTGAATGGGATCTGAGAGCCTTGACGCAAGCCCAAAAATATTTCTCGTCGGGGGAATTCGAGAAGGGAAACCAGTACCGGGAACCCGACGAAGTGGCGTTAATGGAACGTACCGCGGAGTACCTAAACTTTCTAGTTCACAAAGTGCACAAAAGCCTCCACAAGATCGAGCGAGGGGATCGGCTATCACACACCATCAACATGACTACATGGATAGCGAGACGATCCCAGATACAGGGAATGGCAAGAGAGATCCATGAATGGACCGGGAGGTTCGATGTACGTGTTCTGAGCCTGCCAGGACAGGTTAGGACATCTATCTCCGCTGCAGATGGCGGCAAAGAGAGCATTCGGCAATCATCAATCATTGGCAGTGGTGATAAACTCCAAGAGTTTCTTGCTCTTTCCTCGACCGCGAAGATAGCAGGGGCTAAAGACATTCTGCTGCAAGCCCCAGATGGAATAATCGCCCAACTCAAAGCTATTCAGGATATCTCTTCGCTCCCTTTCCGGTACGGTGACTGTCAAGTGACATTCTGCAGCCGAGAAGTCCCGGCGGAGTGCCGACCGGGTACATCAGACTTCGAGATGCTTGTGCGTCAGATGGGAGAACTTGCTGCAGCACTTACCTGCCTTGACCCTGATATGGATGTTCGACTACTCAAAGTGAACTATTATTTCTACCACCCTGACTCCAATCAATTTCTATTTGCTCAAGCCCTGCCATATAATGTTCATTCTATAATGACATTACAAGAGTACATCAAATATGACCCGTTCCCTGGTACCAAAACAACCTTAAACGAACGCCTCAAATTAGCATACAAGCTCAGCGAATCAATCTTCTTCCTGCACACAGCAGGTTTCTTGCATAAAAACATCACATCTCGGAGTGTTGTTATTCTCCGGCGCTTCACCGGTCAAGACGAGGAACTGTGCATTCCTACCGGAATTGATGAGGCTTATCTGATGGGGTTTGATCTTATACGTGGCGTTGACGCCAAAACATACAAGGAGGGCACGCGGAACGAGCACGACAACGCATCTCAGAGAAATGTATGGGACTTCGATATCTTCCAACATCCGGTGAGGCTGCAGGGAGACAATAGCCCAAGGTATATCAAAGCACATGACGTTTATAGCCTCGGCGTCGTATTACTTGAGCTTGGCTTTTGGCAACCACTTCCGACGGTTGTTGGACTAATAGACCAAGGCAATCCATCCCATTGGGCGAATTTCTTGCTTCATATTGCCCCAGGCATGCGCCAGAGAGTGGGGGCAAGATATCACCGGGTTGTTGATTGGTGTTTAAGCCTGGAAGGAGATCACGATGTTAAAAATATTGAGTTCATGCAAAAGGTCTTGGATCCACTCGAGGAGATAATGAATGTTCTGGCATAACATGGAACAAACAGGTGTTCTTCTCGGAGTTTTAGGTAGTCACCGAGAGCTTAGGTAGTAATCAGGAACTTGCTGCTGATTGTTTGACACTCCATCAGCTAAGAGCATGACCATTAGGTAGTTCCCAAGTTTTGCGGATAGTTACCCCGGAGTCAGTTACCCCTGAGATCAACCACCAAGAACTAATTGGCTCAAATATCTGGAATGCACACACTAAAATTACATTTTCTATATGCCTAGTAGGTAGGTAAATACCAAGATAGCCAAGGTACCTGTCATGTAGGGAAAAAAACGACTCTCAGGTTCCTAAGACCTTAGGAAGGGATGCGCCTCTGTGTTTAACACATAATCGTCTAGACTGATTACATCAGGGGGACTAAAAAGCAAGTAAAAATACTTGAGAGTTTCTGCAAGCCAAAAACTCTAGAATCTGTGTAAGTAGTTGATTACGGGATTCGTGGGAACACTACGGTAGGCACTTACTTCCATATAATCAGATTGTGGAAGTGGTATATCAGCACGAGTGACATCCTCAACCGCCGCGTGTGTTCCTAGCTCGGTCTCGGTCCCCTTAGATACCGCTGTGAACATTTTCCATCCAATATCCTGCCACATCTGGTTCCCAGTAATGCGATACATCACAAAAACACTTTCAATAGTCTCTGGCCTCAAGATGTAGCGAGGATCTTTAGCTGTCGTGAAACCTAGTGGTAGATGTTCCTTATCTAGAGCGAATCAGTTAGTACAGATGACGAATTCTGTGAATTCACTTACACTCAGGTCGTTTCCTCTTTTCTTTGTCGAAACGTTTTTGGTCCCACTCGCAGGTATGCAAGTTATCGCAGGCAACCATATTGACCCTCTCGGGCATCATTCCAGTAGGGAAAGATTGATACCCATACACACAACCTAGCGTTAGCTTGCTCCCAATATCAACGTACTCTTTATTACTGAATAACTTCCCACCGAGTGCATATATCCCTCCGAGGAAGCAAGCCAGATGTTCTGTTTCTTCGTCTAGGTAGACATTTCCGTCTTCATCAACTGACCCGCTACTTGGCATAAGTATGTCTTCGCCACCAGGTATCATAGGCCTAAAGAATAAGTTTTTAGCTGCTTCCATGAACCCTATGCTCATAATCTCGTATCTTCGCTCGTGGCCACCAAGAAGTGCATAGGCCTTTGGGAGGTATTCATAAAGCTGCTGTCTATCAATATTATGTTTCCAAGTTATGGTAGCTTATAACGCCATGGAGAGGAACGTACTGTAATGGGTTAGCGCCTATCTGATGAAAAGTTGGGATTACATACCACTATCTGCGCAGCCAGCAAGAGTGAACTGATTTCCCGAAACCACATCTTTCCGACTCATTGATACCATCGTAGGCCACAGCCCTGGAAGTTGTGTCTTATTTTGACCTTCGTAAAACACGTCCATAACATGTGAAATAGCGTCGTAGTATTTAGGATCGCCTGTGAGTTGTGACAGGCGTGTAAATTCAAGTGATATTGTGCCGGGCGAAGCAGAAACAACTGATCCTTCCACGATTAATCCGTCCCCTGTCTTGGCTGCTTCAAAATCAATGAAGTCAACAGGCATACGATTCTCAGTGTTGAAAGCGCCATAGAGAAGGTTACCAAGTTCAACAGCTTTTGTAAGCAAGACGTCCCGCTTACTAAGATCATAAGCGGCCATTAAACCACCTAAGTACCGAATATTCGTTTCGAAGGTATTGACTCTTCCAGAACTAGACTTTCCGAAATCTATTTCAGACACTGCATCTACAGCCTCGTCGAACTCTTCTCTGAGACCCATGATCCAGAGGGTATCGAGTGAATCGACGAGCGTAGCAGCCCATCCGCTAAACTGGTCCTGATAGCCCATAGATAGGGGTTTCAGGGCATCTTTCATCCATGCATACTTCTTGTACGCCCCCCAATCACCTACGAAGGTATCCCTAACTTCACGGCGCCTTCGTTCTCGAAGTTTTAGTGCTGGCGATCCTTCTGAAGAGAACCTCTTCTGTACAGCAGGAAGAGTTTGAGATGGGTTGCCGGTAGGGAGTGGTGTTAATGAGCCGGGTGGATAGCGGAAAGATACACCACTCCAATCGAAGCTACTTATGCTCGTAGTTTGCGAAGATATTATTTTACTGTTCATATGCCGTTGAAGCCGAGCAAACTCTGTTATAGAAGTGCCATTAAAAATGGCTGAAAATGACCACCATATTGCCAGTACTCCTGCTGCCAAATATAGCTTGTCGCGATGCTTGCGTGTAAGGTGTCCCATAATCTTACTAGTGCATCTAGTATCTACTTAGATATCTTAATGACACAAGAAAAAAAGCTAACAGGGTAGAAATGATGGTAGGATGAATGAATAGGTAGGAATCAAAGAAATCAAATTAAGAGCTCTAGGACATTCAGTGTTATGTTTCATTTGATCGACTAACATCGTATCAACTGCAGTAATCACGGACTCCTTTAGCGCCCAAGCTTGAGGGTTAGAACCAACATCGCCAATATGCGAATAAAAAAGGCCATGGTGGCCAATTAGAATAGCCTAGCCAACCAGGGTCAACATTGAGGTTACGCTCTGGGCTGCCAAGAACCTCCTGAACCAGGTATATCGGATCGAAAAATATCCACTGAAACTAACGTGCCTGCCGATGTATCGGTCCGAGTTGGTGAGGTCGATAGTTGGTAGGTACCTAAGAAAGGAAGCAAATATCACAATGTTGAGAGAAACGCCCCTTGCGATCTCTTTACAATATTTTCTACCATGGCCCATACGTTCTTTTCTAACTACCGAAGCACGTATTCTATATGAATCGCCCCCAAAACTAACTTAATTCATATCTACCTATTCATCGAGATGCTCGAGCTCCCGAGACACCGATATATGACTACCTTATTACTAATTATTGGCATTGCGACCTCAGTCTTGGCATCTAATACTTGCGCTCCAAATCCGATTGCTGTAAGAATCGGAAATGTCACGCTCACAAACCACCAAGTAGCAAGAGGTGCGGAAATTCACGTTGGGAGTCCCCCTCAGCCATTCGCATTTCTACCTCAATGGTACGTGAAGATCTTTCAACCGATATTCAAATACAATCATCGTCCCGAACCCTAAATCTTTTATTCTATCGATAGGCCTTACAACACGTCCCTTGTGTACGGGACAGACGGACATTGTGTATTTAAGCGCAATACGCCTACGAACGACGGCTGCGCTACTTTAAGAGGAGGCGCGTACGATATTTTTGCATCAAAAACTCGTCTGGTAGCATATCCAGGGGACTTTCCAAAGGAAAATGCCCCATTTCCGCAGACGACTCTCTTCGCCGACGGGGTTAAGCTCAACGAGAACACGACTTTGACAGGATTCCCTCTTGGGGTTGCTCTGAACGATTGGGGTGCTGAAGGATATCACCCAATGGCGTCTCTTGGATTGGGGACGAACTCAACGTTTCTTAATACTCTCCAGGAGTCAGGAAAGATTGCGTCAAGAACTTGGAGCTTTTTCTGGGGCCGCAGTAGCGGTCCATCTTCTTCACAGACTGACGGGTCATTGGTCTTCGGGGGCTACGATCGAGCCAAGATCTCTTCAGGGGAGAGATACGTAGAAAAGTTACAGGACTCAACTTCCCCCTGCGCCACTCAGATGATTGTCATTATAACAGATATGGTTCTTAACTTCCCGAACGGAACCGATGTTAGCATATTTCCGAGGTCGCTATCGACCGCTTTGACCGCATGCATCGTGCCCGACTACCCAGTCCTGATGACCCTCCCATCAGATCCTTTCATGGATAACTTCTTCCAGCTTACCGATGCCGCACAGAACCATGGACGGTCATTTGGAATCAACTATTATTCATTTCAGTATAATAGAAATGAAGAACGGTGCGCTATAATGACTTCTATAACCCCTCAGAAACGAACAATCTCTAATGCACATATTGTAACAGGTATAGTGGTGATATGACCATCAAGTTTCAGTCGGGACTCACCGTGAGAGTAGCCAACGACCAACTAGTAGCCCCTGACGTCGATATTAATCCTACTACCGGAGAGCTTGTCGCTAACTATACGAACCCCGATCTCGTCATCAACGGCTTGCAAAATATTAGTTCAAACGACATGCCCCAGCTCGGCCGCCAGTTTCTGTCGGCTGCATACCTTATGGTAAATCAGGATGCCAGGAAGTTCAGTTTGTGGCCGGCAAATCCAGTGTCGGGGGAGGACCTCGTGCCAGTAGATGTTAATAACATCGATATAACCACTATTTGCCAATCTAATGCTTCAGCTACTACCAATTCCAATTCTACCATCGCAAATACAGAACTTGAAGCTTCTAGATCTTCGCCTGGAACAATAGCTGGCGCAGTTGTGGGTAGTATCGGTGGCGTGATAATACTAGGTATTGTCGCTTTCGGGTTGATCAAGAAGAGGAGAGAAAAGTCGTCGAAAACTGGCGATCAGAATCAATTTACGCAAGCCTATATCGACACTGAATACTACCACCACGTTACACCAGGATCAAAGCCAGAGCTCGAAGATAGTTCGTTTCTCAGACCAGTAGAATTAGAACATCCGACACAACGAGACTTACCTCCATACGAGTTAGGGGGGTGACTTTTCTTGTCTGAAATAAGACGTCATATTTCATACAGGTAGTTATCAATAATGGTTAATCTTAATAGACACACAATGGAAATAAAAGTTGGAATAGATACCTACTTACCTAGTACCTAGTAGCCAGGTACGGTACGGACCAGGTTTGCGTCTTGGTGCAAATAGGTGCTGAAGTCCCCCATAATTATAGTGGATTGTAGCGTAGTCCCCCCTGTAACTACAGCAACACTTGATCTGATTTCGATTTGCGATTTTTATGTGCACAGTCTTGCAATACGCTACCATTGATGCTTACATTTCTACCTATCTATTACTCCTTTGAGCTTTCGAGTCAATCCTATGAGGTATTCATATCCCATTCCACTTATCATAGATATAAGCGCCCTAGGTACCTAACATTTTATTCGTCATGATCTGGCGCCAAATTTACCTTCATTCTCATTCCATCCACGGGTTTAGCATTTACCTGTCTCGTCTAGGTACACAATATTCAATTAGTTTCATATTCACAGTGATATAGGATTGCAACTTACGTTATAGAGTAGCGATTTAATCTTGTAGATGCCGTTTCCGTCTAGCATCGGTTGGTTCTTCTCGTCCAAAGCCAACTCACCGAGCCCTATCTTGGTAAAATCAAATCGGCGGGCTATGGCCGCAACAATGACTCGAATTTCAATCATAGCGAACTCTTGACCGATACAATTACGAGGCCCCCGCTCAAATGGTCTCCATGCACTGGCGGGGATGTCGACGTCACCAAGCCACCGCTCAGGTACGAAATACTCGGCCAAGTCTCCGTAAATCGCCGGATCGCGCTGTATGAGACCCTCGCAGTTGTAAATGATCATTCCATCTAAGCAGTGATCTCCGCCTTCTGGGGTGTGTACTGTGAATCCAGTGCCAGGTTTAGAGTAGCGTGCCGTAGCGGCTGGTGGGTGTAATCTCAAGGTCTCTTTGAGCACGGCTGAGATATAGGTCATACGGTGTACAAGATCTGGTCCTTCAGGCGACAGCAGCCGGGCATATACAGATTCCATATCGGATTTATGACCTAGAAGGTTGTCCAGTTCGCTGCGTACGGCTGCTAAGGCGCGGGGGGTTCGTGAAAGCCAATAGCAGACCCATGAAAGTGTAATGCTAGTAGTATCATGGCCTGCTAGCAGGAATGTTTTAATCTGGTCGCACGTCTCATTAACGAGCTCTGGTGAGAGCGTCTTGGTATCTCGTAGACTCAGGGACAAGATACTTCGTGATTGATTGTCCCCGTGTCCCTTTGCTTGATGCTCGGCGTGCTTACGGTGAATTATATCCTTTAATATCTGGTCGATGCGCTTACCAAGACGACGGCGTTTCATTTCGATCTTAGGAATGAGCCACCAAGGCATGTCGGCCTTATCATCCCAATATTCTCGGAACAGTTCGACATAAAGCCTAACTAATTCACCCTGGCGCGACACGTCTAAAGGCTGGGCATCCAGGTCAACATCCATAACCACAGCACCGATGATATCAAAAGTCAAATTAATAGCGAGAGTCACGAGGGAGAATTCTTCCCCCGAACACGCCAGGGCATCAAGATTTCGGATAAAACTTGACGTCTTTTCGAGAACACACGGCAAAAGACTCATGAGATGCTGGGGCGCGAACGCCGGATTGTACCTCTTCCTAAGGGCTTTCCAAGGTTCTCCGTGTGAGAGTAAGATTGATGTCGGTCCTGTTAGATGTAGCAAATAGCTTAAGTCTGTCTTGGGAAGACTGGCCGGGAAAAGTTTAGATGGTTTTGAAACCTGTTCAGCGATTTCATGGCTACTAATAAGAACCAGTGGACGGTTAACGGGCCGTAGGTCGACGAACATCAGCGACGGTCGGCCGAGAGCTTCATGCATCTCCGTAAACATGATGTCTGATCAATAGTTAGAGAATAATTAGAAATATTGACTAAGCTCATAGTAAGCAAAAGAGTTACCAGGGTGACGATCTGCCTCTCCGCGCTTGATAAGACCATCGAGCGTCTTGAGGTGACCAAAAAGTAAACTTGGTGGCATCTGAGGTAACCTTCCATGTTGCTGGAACCGCTTGTAATGTAGCCTTCTGTATAGATATGTTATTAGCAGCGTTAACACTGCGAATAAGATAGGTTTCAGCATTATAACAATTGATTATCTCTATCTCGGCAACGGTAATGAATCAAGGGAACCGAGAATGTAGGCAGAGATTTATTGCGAAAACCCCGAGAAGTTAGATTAGGAAGAGCTCTGAGAAAGCGAGCTTGTATTCCATGTTAAGTTGTTGTCTGTGATTATTACCTTCCAAAGCCTTTTCTTGCCAAGCTTGGCCATTGACTGTCACCTTATTAATCTGATGCGGTTGGTTGGAAAGTGCCAGTTCAGCGCGCTTAGCGCATATAGCCTGGGCTACCTTTACTATTAGAAATGGGTTGATATAAATTGGCTGCGTATTCGTATCTGAGGGTTCATATTTAAATGTTGGTTGCACTCCTTAACCTAAATACAGACGTAAGTAAGGGATATTGGTCTATATGGTGATAAGTCCCCTTATTCTATTATTAGGTTTTCAATGCCTCCGCTCAACACTTACCCTATTAAATTACAAACGCCTTACGCAATAGCAGATACCATAAGGCATGTGCTACTGATCTAATGGTAGTTACCACAGCTCTCTTGCGCAGAGTGTAGGTAGCTAGACCACGAACTTTGGGGTATTAATATCTCAGAGAGTATTTAGATTCGCACCTAGAAATTTTGAGATAGAGAATAGTAACTTCGATTAGATTTCGTGTACCTTATCTACCTAAGGTAGGTAGTTCGTGTCTAACGACCCCTATCCCAAGATTATATAATCAATACGTAAGGATTATGTAATCGTATTAGGACACATGATTACATAATGAATCATCTTACCTAATGCAAGAACATTATGTAATCGGGTAGAAGAGGGAACTGAGCGTACGATGACTAGAAGCTGGAATTAATAGACCATAAATAGGAGTCTCAATTCCGAATAAGATAGTTTCTACATAGCGGACTTTGTATCAAAAATGTTATCAAGTTGGTTAAAGTTGGGGTTGGGGTTGGGATTGTGGTTAGGGTTTTCCTTATGCACGCTCTAACCCTGGCCCTTATGTAATGTTCGACGCCTGGATACTCTCTACAGTAACGGAACGTTGGAATTATCAATACCCACGAAAATAGATATTTGAATAACTACCTAGGTAGGTTAGGTACCTAGGCAGTTAGATAGGTATCAAGCATGGGTACCTACCTATCGATTTCGATTCTAATGCTACCGTCCTCATCAAGTTCATGTCCAACTATCTCATCTCGCGCCAGAAAATTGAATCCAAAGCTCTGTTCAACTTCAATAGCCGAACCATATCTCGATCTTGCTAATACTCCGCAAGATGAATCATTTCTTCGTAAGTCGTGATGTCAATCCTAGTAGCCTCCGACGCTTATCTAGAAAGCAGATGGGTGGACCGTGGCGTGGTCCGCTCGGTCCCCACATATTCGCCCCCGGCAGCCCGGGACCTGGAGACTTAGCATGCCCAATCTAGCATAACATAGATACCGAGGTATGTAATAGCTACTGGGTACTTACAAAAGAGAAATAAGTAAATAGAGATCTATAGAGTTATAAAATAAATCATTAGGTACCTAGGTATGTTGTAACCCATAAACGCTCCCC
This sequence comes from Annulohypoxylon maeteangense, assembly GCF_022496945.1. Classification (NCBI taxonomy): domain Eukaryota; kingdom Fungi; phylum Ascomycota; class Sordariomycetes; order Xylariales; family Hypoxylaceae; genus Annulohypoxylon; species Annulohypoxylon maeteangense. The sequence continues at coordinate 193,101 of NW_025953276.1, forward strand.
CTCAATCTCGCGACCTAAACTCCACCTCCGTTATGAAGCCATAGACCTCCAGGGCTATGTGACGTCAGCTCGGATGTTCCATGTGACCTTAACGGGTGCCCGCGGCATAGGTTGCAAGCGGGGGTCACAAAATAGGCAATAGCAAACCACAACCATGTCGTTCTATTGGATGGAAGCCCCGAGCCGCGGTCGATCGACTGAGCAAGGATGGAAATCGGAGCTAAGCAAACATTACAAGCTCTTTTCAATGGGGGAATCGATGCATCGGTTACCTACCCCAGTTATTAGCGATGATAGCGATATTGCTGTGCTCTTTGAAATTGCTGATATACCTTGCCTTTTAGATCAGGATGTTATTAGCGATTTAACGTAATCTTAATATATAGGGATAATATTCGCTATGCCACAAAAGGGTAGAAGGGTAAAATAGACATATCACATCACGTAGGCAAGGAGACTTAGTTGTCCGAAATGTTATTCGTATCAATTCATGTCCTCAGAGACTTCCGATCTATGTCAAAGGCTCCGCATAAAAGCAATTCATTACGACCAATGGGGTATCCTCCTGTTTAGTTAACTGCGCCGAAAATTGACTCCATAATTATGCCCGTGATTTGGTAAGGGTCTGCGTTCGAGGCCGGTCGTCGGTCCTCGAAATAACCGTAACCCTTCGCGGCACATTCTCGGGGGATACGGATGGAGGCACCTCGGTTCGCAATACCAAAGCTGAACTGGTCGATGGCACCTGTCTCGTGTCGTCCCGTCAGACGCAGGTCGTTGCCCTCACCGTACACGGCGATGTGCTCCTTGTGGCGGGCTTCTAACTTCTTGATCGCCTCCTCGATGTGCTGTATACGCATTAGTAAGATGAACCACACACGCGGAAGATTGGATTAATCGTACCTTCATTCCACCCTCAACACGCATCTCCTTGGTGGAGAAGTTGCTGTGAAGACCGGCACCGTTCCAGTCACCGGGGATGGGCTTAGGCTGGACGGAGATCTTGGCGCCGAATTCCTCGGCGACGCGGTGAAGGAGGAAACGAGCCATCCAGAGCTGGTCACCCATCTCAATTCCCTCGCAGGGTCCGACCTGGAACTCCCATTGGGCGGGCATGACCTCGGCGTTGGTTCCGGAGATCTTGATGCCAGCGTACAAGCAAGCCTTGTAGTGGGCATCAACGATGTCACGGCACATAACTCGGCCGGCACCAACACCGCAGTAGTAGGGGCCCTGGGGAGCAGGGAAGCCGTTCTTGGGCCAGCCATAAGGGCGATCCTCCATATCGAAGAGGGTGTACTCTTGCTCGAGACCGAACCACGGTACGTGGTCGGCGTGGGCCTCCATCAGCTTAGCGCACTCGTGGCGGTGGTTGAACTTGTTCGGAGTGCCATCGGCGTTCCAGCACTCAGCAAGAACCAGAATGTTGGGGACACCACGCATGGGATCGGGGTAAACGGCAACGGGTCGTAGGTAGACATCACTGTTATCACCGGGAGCCTGGTCGGTAGAGGAACCGTCGAAGTTCCAGACAGGAAGATCCTCAGGCTTGAAGTTGCCATCGGCGGGGATCTTGGTAATGGTCTAGAAACGCGTAATCAGGGTTAGCAATTATCCGAAATCATGAAAGAAAATCAATTGTAATTGCGATTCTATTTTGGGACACAAAAAAGCCGGTACTGTAGAAATCGACTAATGGGTTTGATCGCCACTAGGCGCTGGATACGAGTAATGACTCGGGCTGCCCACATGGCCCCCTGCGCCACGGCTAGTCGGGTACCGGTAAGACGCTGTTGACAAAGGACGATTGTGTTGTACTGTGGGGTCGATATTTTTCTCGGTGATTTGGAGGACACTGTTGATTGTGCCAAGTGGGCGAGGTCGGACCAAGCCGGTTCTATTCTCGATCGAATGCGAACCGGTCAAGATTGAAACAGGGATCTGCTAGCCTAGAAAAGTCCTTTCGAGCTGACAGAAACCCACGAATTGAATGTCGTGGGCGGTCTGATCAATTCAGGACCGTTGTATGCAAGTTTCGGGCAGTTTCCGAGTAACCGATGGGTCGTGACAGGAGGGATCATGTAACAAGAACGAAGGCGATTCGACAAAGATAAGATGGTGAGGCAAATTACGTACCTTGCTCTTAGAACGAACATGGCCATGAGCGTCGATCCAGATGTATTCCGCCATGGCGTTTCCCTTCTGGTCGAGCTTCATGTACTTCATGAGCTGTGAAAAAATAAGTCAGCAACATTGTTCTTCGAGTGGACAGTCGCACTGCTGATTGCCATTGATGCGCCGTGCCCATGTGTTTTGGAGATGATCGCGTGCTCACATTCTCAGTGTACGAGACATATTTGCTTTCGGCCTGGGAGAGATTCTGTTAGCAAATCTTCTCGTAAGATGAGGGGTTGATTGGCTAGCAATGACAAGCTGGTGGGGTGATTGCGTAGGATGAGGCTCACCATGGTTGCGGTATTGGAATGTGAAATCTGATCTAGGGGTATTTTGCTTATAGGATGCAGATTCGTAAATCGTAAAATACTCCGACCAAGTTCGAAACGAGAGGAGTTATTATAGATGAACTTGTTGAAGGAGAAAGGAGACGAAAGGTAGAAGTAGAATTGTGATAGGGAGAGATTTGAAGTGAAAAATTGATTGCGGGGGGACACTGCGGCTTTTATGTGGAATAGCCGTTGACCGGAGAGCTTCTAGTTGATAACAAGCAAGTACATAAAGTATCTTAACTCAGGCGGTCACCTATTTCTAGTACTGCAAGTACAATAGGTACAAGAAAGTTCAATACGGACGTTAGGCAGAAGATAAGGTGCCCTGATAATACTTGTGTCCCTAAAGTTCTAGCTCGTGGCACTGGGTAGAAAGGGCAAGTTACCTAGGTGATGCAGGGGTGTTTCCTGCTGTGAGTTGGGGCTAAGTTCCAAGGTTTACCCCACCGTCCCATTGCTTTAATTCCCAGGTGGTTAACTGTCTAAATGGAGAATAGATTCAATAGACGTTCTTTCCTTCTTTTACGGCGACAGGCGACGACACGGGAACGCACTTGCGCTCGAATGGTTGTCTAGTGATCAGTTACTTTTTATCCACCCTTGTCGTAGTGGGGTTTGGTGGGGTGTTTTCAGCCCACACCACCACTTATCCTTATCGTGCATGTACCTAGCAGCTGCCTAGGTCCCAGAAGGTCGACCATTTAGTGCTCAAGGTGAGTTACCTCTTGCAGCTCGTGGTCAGATTTTTGTCTGTTATCACATTGGACGGATTTGTCTAAGAATGTTCCTTCTAGAACTGATGCTGATACACAACTGACACCCTTCCCCAACCGTTACGATTATCCGGTTTTACTAGCGCTTGCTGTGCCTGGAAGATCGGGTCCTAGGTTGTGGAACCTCAGAATCCAAGGACAGTCCCGAACGTATCTTTTCGCTTACGCCACCACGTCTCGAGCGGTCCCGACCTCGAAGTCAGGGGTTCGAGATTCGGCTTCACCATCATACATACATACAAAAGAGGCGCCCCAAAGAAAGGATACATTCTAGCCACCTGAGATTATTACGTATAATTAAGAATATTACATTCACCGACGCTGATCTTAGTGCCGGGAAGCATACTGGCTACGTAGTATATCACTTTATGCGTAGTAGGCTTCCTGCATGTGGCTTTAAAAAAGAAGCAATGAGGTCGATCGCAACAAAAATTTATTCAAAATCTAAGACATACAATTGACAACTCCAATTGGATTCCAACAATCATTTGTCCCCCAACCCGCCAGCCGGCGAAAAATTCAGTTGTCCATCTGCAACATGACCCTTTATGTTACATCCACCTTTCACTACCTTCTAGTTATCATTTTTTTCTCGTGCAATACCCAATACATCTCAACCATCCTTAATCAACTCAAATCATATAGATATCCCATATCAAAATCTGGCTCTTGGCTTCTTCAGACGAACGACCAACCTGACTCGATGAGGAGATAATATTCTAGCTCGGTTAACCCCGAATTGCCGCTCGTCTCCCGAGCTACGCTAGGTTTCGATTAAGACGAACAAGCAAAATGACCAGTGTGTGTGGGGGGTATGAAATCCTAACGGCCAAGACCCGCGATTCGGACCCCGTAGGCTTGAGTCATTAATTCATTAATTACGGTAAATGTTATAATTATGTAGTTAATTATGGTTTGCTTTTCCAATTGTCTTAGGTGTATTACCTCTAGACCTGTCACCGCTTGTTAGCCAACTTATTAACTACAACGAACGAGAATTTTTGGAGTACGGACGGCGCGTTCAATAGTATTATTTGATGACCCGTCAACTTGGATACATGCACTTGTAAATTATGAGATAGATTGAGAATGGATAGGTCAGGGGTAATTGATGGGTAGACCACCTATATATTTATATACTACGTTGCTTTTTAACTCCATCTTCTCCTATTTTATACGATGGCTTCTTTCTTTCTTAGGCTACTACGTAGGTGGCTATTACCTGCCACATAAGCTTCAGTAATGTTTAGAATAGACAAACACTCCCCTAACGTTATACCCTCGGCTGACAATTGCAACGCCCATAGTTCGTTCATCCCGAAATCTTGACCTAAGTTTCCGGGACTTACCTAGCTTAACTTAACCTTAGCAGCTTAGGTACCTACATCTAAATAGGTGCATTGGCCGGTAAGTTGGGGCATCATCAAAGCTTGACAAATTAATTTTTCCAACTCTTCAATCATGAGGCATTGTCATCGAGTTACATTCAAGATATTAGATGGTCATCAAGAATATAACGATACTTTCCTCCAACCATGCAATCTGTCTTTCAGCTTACGAAGTACATCTAACCCCAAATATTAGCATCTTGAGAGGTATCGAGGTCGATTGCGGGGTTGGTGCGACGCACGATGCAATTGGCGTCGCTACTAGCGTCCTGCGTTATCGCTATCGTTTCATTGGCTGCTTTTACTTTTCGTTGCTTAATTCCATCTAGTACACAGTACGTAAATTTTCAAGGTGAACAAGGTCTGTTATTGGATCCCTCTAACTTTATTTTCCTTAAGGAATCTCACCTTTATTAATCGATCATCATTGGTTATATCATGTCGAGATCGTCTACTAGGAGTTGGGGATCGTGGAAAACATTTTCCTTCAATCCCAGTAATAATACCAGCATCGTACTTCTTCGTACTTTCTTCACCCGAGAGTTATTATGTCCCTTTCACCGTAACGGATGGACGGATATGTCTCCCTTTTGCTCTTCCCTTACGTGGAGCAATTAATTCAGATCAATGGTTGCTCGCCATCTGTATTTCCTCTCCAACTTCCACAAAGAGATGACGCGTCTTAGCAATGATACCATGGGGCATCATTTACTCTACTACCTTACTTACCAGGCTGCCAGGTAAGCATGGCGTGTAAGCGGATGTTGATAACTGCGGCGCAACCCGTTCTTAAATTTTCAAGCCTCCCCAACCTTAGGATCGCCAAATCAAATCATACTGATCCGATATCAAACACGAAAATCGCTATGATCACTCCGTGTCGCAAAGCTACATATTATATTGCTGAGTAAGCCCAGCAAATCCATCAACCTCAGGGTTACGACGGAAAGCGAGTTGAACTTGAGATGATTGCGCAGGTGTCTACTTCCAGGATTGGTTTGCGTAGGACAAGAAAGGGGCGCCTGCAGGGAGATTGAATTGTGGCCATTGAATTTTCCACTTCATCCCATCATGTGTGGAGGAAAGAGCTTTCTACAAGATTGAAATTGTCAAGTTCTCACGTGGCTGCATAGGTACCTAGGTAAGTAATTCGTAGGTAGGCAAGTACTGCGACGAACTTCTAAATTCGAAATTTCACCCGAATACATGTACGCACCAATCAGTCAAGGTAATAATATAATTCGTCGTCATTATCATACACCTTCAATTTTACGAATGATCTATCAGGTATACTCATGATAATATTCATATAAAAGCGCCTAGCTCAAATATGAATTGGACCGAGGGAAATTTATCCCGCCATTCTCGAGGGAGACAGCGTAATGAACTACTTACCCGACAGAAGCAACACTTCGCAAAAGTCCGCAATGGTCTACTCAGCAGCGGCGTAAAGCAGAGTCCGGTATCGATATCCTTCCTCGGAACCCAAAATTCACGAGGCTCAGGACGCCATAACAGTTCCAGTAGCGTGGTGCACAAACCATTGTCAAGTCCTCTCTTGGGCGAGAAGCGGAAGCGAGCTCCGAATGTATCAGACGACTCAGAGTACCAACTGTCTATCTGTGAAAAGAGGAAGAGATTACTTGATCAAGAAGATTGGGTTGGGTTGAATTTACAGCAACCAATAGACATAACTTTCCCCGGGCAGCTTCATCCATATGTCGGTTCAAGATGGTCTAAATCAGGTCGCACAAAGCCACCTACAGCACAGAGACGCCGCAACCCTCCAAGCAGTCCGCGATTAGAGGTTGCTCGAGAATCTCGGGATCTCCCCGTCAAGATTCAGATTGGAAGTCAGGAGATCAACCCAAGTACGAGCACAGTGTCAAGGAGATATAGCCTAGCACCACACCCCTTGGCAAGTTCGTCTCAAATACGGTCGAATCCAATCTCAAGTCCACAACCCAGCCACGCTCGTCATCGATATATGGCACCAACAAGAAACAACATGTCCCCACAGATACCGAAGGATATTCTGTATGGAACAACGGGAGATCATTGCAGCACTTATTCTAGAGAACCTGTGAGGTCACCAGTGCTAGAAGAACCGACCTATATTGTGCACTCCTCATCCATCATTCATGAGCCGGTTCCTTGTCGAAAGCACAGTAATTTCATGGTACTGGATTGGTCTCCTACTCCATCTGAACCTGAGGATTGGGGAAGTATGCAAGTAGAAATCGAGCGCCCAGCAAGGCCAGCTCCGTCGCAAGAAGCGGATCAAGAATTCTGGAAAGATCTGGTTCCCAGTTCATCAGACAATCTACCAATTGACATTTCGGCTAATAATTACCAAGTTTTAGCGCTATCAAGCACTCCAGAAACTAATGTTTTACCATCGAATTTACATTCAAGGCTACCGAGCTACGATATCTCAAGCGAGCCAGCAGCGAGCATCAGTTACCAGTTCCCAGACTCTAGTACGAATAGCAATAGCGGAAGTCAAATTGCCGCTTGTAGACATGACGCCATTATGCTGCTTAAAAATGAGCCAAGTCACCAGAAAACCAGTATTCAGCCAGAAGATGATAATAGTGCCTGGATGAAATTTGTCTTCGATGATGACAGCGAAGAGTTGGAAGCAAAAGCATTCATGGAAGCTGCGCATCAAGCAGCAGCAGAATTAGTCCCTTCCGACAGCTCCAGATCCGTTATGAATTCTATTGAAACCAGTACGGCTTGCGGAGTAGACTCGTTTGATCAGGATGAAGAGGAGAATGATAGCGCCTGTCTTCTAAGGTTGGGCGAGAATGATGTGGCAACGCAAGGTGTTTTGGATTTGGAAGGGGGATCTAGCAATATAGCTACAGCCGGCTCGACGACCGTAACCGAGTCGGAATCACGATTTCGCTTTGCGCAACCAAGAACTTTCGTCGGAAAACTTTCTGATTCAAATACAACGGCAACACAAAATTCAACCCTTGTGTCGTGCCATCGTGAGAAAAAGAGAGGCAGGCCTAAAAAGAAAGCTGCAGATGGAAGAACCGACATTCGACAGCTCCCAGACTTTGACGGGGACCCAATAGAAGAGTTTGAGGACTAATGAATCATGTTCATTTCAGATAGAAAATGCTACTCAAGCCTGTAAAGCAATTTACTGTGACTTTGATAACATCGGGTATCAACTTAACTAGGGGAAGTCGAGTGAATACTTACCCCTATGTCGTATCTAACAGGTCAGAAATTTTAGGGTTAAAGTGTGCACTATCAGGCCCTTCTAGGGGGTAAGTACCGACACGCCTAATCACTATGGTGGGGTACAAATATGTCTCAATTTACTGTTTGCAACCTAAATATCCCGGAGGACATTGGAATTTATGCCTCAATGTAACAGAAAATGACTTACGAATGTTTTCTAACCGATTCTAGCGACAAATTCAGCATCTTGCATCAATTAGGCATCTCTTTTGAACTTGTTTCTCTATTGATAAACACCGGGTCCGCGGAGTCGTCGTTTTACGCCTTACAAACGACATTCGGGAATAAATTTAGGTTAGCACAATCGCTGTAAATACCCGTGGACTTAGGTAAAACTTCTTTCCCTTTCTACCTTTTTTTCTCTTTCTCGTTTAAATCATTAGTAAATATCTACTAACCTTTCACACACGGCGCCACTAGATTCTCGGATTACCTCAGTTTTTAAGTCTATTTTTAGCGGAAGTTTCTCATTTGCTATGCTATCAAATCATGTCGCCGGCATCCAATATTGATTTGTTCGCTCCCTTTGAGCGGGATATCATACTTGAGATACGCACTAGCAAAATGGAAATGATGCCAGGACTCAAAATCGAGACGGGTATACACAAGAAATTACGATCCGGTCGCATTCCTGTTTCGTTTGTCGGACTCGATTCGGATGAGCATGATCTTGTATTCCACGGCGGCCCTGATAAAGCGATTCACGGATGTGAGTCATCACACATCCATGGTTGATACCAGTCTGTATAAGTCTGATATGAGATCCAGACTGTTGTACTCATTATCCGACATGGAAAGATGAATTTCCCGATGCCGCTACACGTTTCGAGCGTGGCGGCTTCGGTGAGAACTTCGTAACGGAGCGTAGTAAGTAATTTTAGAGTTTATTATCATTACCCCTATTCTTGAATGTCGCAAGATCTAGTCCAACCATTAAATGCGTCTCGAGATGAAAAGTCCCCTCGAGACAGAACTTCCAAACCACTCAGGCCTCATAATCGACCCTTGTTGACATTTCTTTCATTTGGCAGTGAATGAGAGAAACGTATGTATTGGAGACATAGTAAGTGTCGGCAATGACGGTGTCTTGCTCCAAGTCAGCTTGCCACGGCAACCATGCTTCAAGTTAAACCACCGCTTTCAAATCAAAAACTTTGCGCCAAACACCTACAAGACCAGTCGTACAGGATGGTATTACCGAGTGCTACACGAAGGCACCGTGCAGGCAGGAGACGAGATCCGGCTTGTGGAACGCAGGTGGCCGAAGTGGACCATCGAGCGTGTACAAGAATACCTCCACAGAACACAAGACAACGCCGCCATGAACGAAGAACTGGCAGCCATAACAGATATGGGTGATGAGAGCAGGAAGGCATTTGAGAGACGCGTGGAAAAGCTCAAGGCTAAGCAGAAACGCGAGGCCGCTGCTCTCAATGGCGAGGATAAGGAGAAGTGGCGCGACTTCCGCATTGTCGAGAAAAAGTCTGAGACCCCGCGCATCGCGTCTTTCGTCCTTGAGGCGGTGACCCCGGACCCGAACGCAGGTGAAATGCCGCTTGGTGCGCATGCGCGACTAAGACTACCAAATGGCCTCATGCGCTCGTACTCCGTCGTCTCCGGGACCCCGGATCGGTTCGAGCTCGGTATCGCTCTTGAAGAGCCGAGTCGCGGCGGTTCAGCGTACTTGCATAACACAGCGAAAGAAGGCGATACAATCCAAATCGGCCGCGTGACCTCGGACGTGAAACCCGCCGGCGCAGCTAGCAACCACGTCTTCATCGCCGGCGGGATCGGCATCACCGCATTCCTCAGCTTACTAGACATGTACCAGAAGATCCACTGGGAATCCACGCTCCACTACGGCGTGCGCGAAGCTCCTGCCGATATACCGTTCAAATCACGCATCGACGCGCTCGGAAAAGCGGTTAAAGTTTACGATCGGAGTAAGGGCCAACGCATGGATATCCCATCCATCTTCGCCAACCTGCCGTGGAACTCGCACGTTTACGTGTGCGGCCCGAACCGCATGCTGGAGGAAGCCATGCGCGAGGCGAAGAAACGCGGGCTCGGCGAGGAGGAAGTCCATTTCGAAGCGTTTGGCGCGGATACCTCCGGCGATCCGTTCGAGGTGGAGGTTTTCTCCGCGCGGGAGGGAAAGCGGACGAGTTTAAAGGTTGGGGGTGAGGAGACGTTGTTGGAGGTGCTGAGACGGCGGTTTGGTGATGAGGATGTGGCGAGTAGTTGTGAGGTGGGGAATTGTGGCACGTGTAAGGTTGTGTTGAAGAGTGGGAGGGTCGATCATAGGGGGACGGGGCTGTTGGAGAGTGAGAGGGCGGGGGCGATGCTTAGTTGTGTTAGTAGGGGGATTGGGAAGATTGCGATTGAGATTTGAATTTGAGGGGTATTGGGGATAGATGACAGGCATAAACGATGACAGTTCAAAGAAAATGAATGGTAGGTATTCAACAAATAGACGGAATTTAGAGTATACGATTTTTGATGTGTTCAATCTGTAGGCATAACCATGATTCTTCTTAGAGCGAAGCTGTCATGATACTAGGTACGCTTAAAGATATTAGTGTGTAGCGGCCTCAAAGCTTCTCGAAGAGATATTGGTGAGGGGTGATTAGGATTTTTTATTATTTCTGTAGTTCGGTCCTCGTATCTATATATTAAGAAAAGTTATTGGTTCACGGTGTTCTCGTCGCGCGAAGTCATAATCCTTTATTCTGTCACCCCGGTTTCTTCCGTTTCTCGCGCCCTGTTCACTTTGACGCCAACCCAAAAGAAGACGACCACTGCCCCTGATGCTGCCCAAATAGCAAAGCTCCATGTCATAGTGCCCCATCCCGCAGATTGGACAACATAACCGCCCCATATAGGTCCAATAGTTCCTCCAAGAGCGAAGGCCATGGTATAAAGCCCGTAGCCCAATCCATATACTCCCTTTTCTCCGAAGATACCAGGTGTCTTTGCGGCTATATCCTCGATTACATAGGTAACTTCGGCCATGAGGGGGACATTGGCAAATGATAACGCGAAGCCTAGCGGGCAAAGCAGGAAACCGAGTAGGATCTTATGCTGTATAGTGTTCTGGGTGACGAAGCGGAGGCATACGAGTAGCGGTATACACATGCAGAACCCGCAGAACGATGGTCGTTTAGCGCCGTATTTGTCGGAAAGCCAGCCCACAAAGGGTGAGATGAAGGCAGGCACAAACATCGCCAGAAACATAATTCCAGCAGCTGTGGAATTCCACTGAAAGGTGGTCTGGACGAACAATGCCAAAGTAGCATCAAAGCCCATCCTAGCGATAGTTAGATGGTTAGGAGACAGATAGTTAATAAGTGATAGGCTCGTATATACTTACATGATACCAGACTGGGTGAAAAGACAATATAGCGCGGCGACTAATCTCCGTGATCTCAAAAGAATCCGAATGGGGTGGACTTTGGGAGATTTCGTGGTAGAGGTCGTCGAGTCATCATCGGTACTAGAGACAACTCCTCCTTGCTTCTCATCGATTTCTTTCTCGAGCTTGTTGTCGTTCTTAGGCGCCGACTCTTGATCTGCGATACGCATACTATTTGCTCCAGTGGACTTTTGTCGAGTGAGACCACCGATGGGCGAAGTGGCAGCCTCGACGTCTCTCTGCACGACCCCTGTTCCCAGAGCGCCGGTGTCTTCGTCTTCAGGAATCCACTGCTTTGCAACCTTCTTCTCGATCATGATGAGCCGTAACAAAATGTCGACTGCAACAACGCCGAAGGCGATATAGTAAACAGCGTAATATCCCGCTGCTTCGTAGACAACACCTCCTATGACGGGTGCGATAAGCATTCCAACGCTCATGGCCACACCTAGATAACCTAAGGCAACACCTATGGCATCCTTCATGGTATCGACTAGCAACGCACAACCAACGCTCCAGACGATAGACGCGCTAAAACCCTGCAGCAGCCTGCCCACAACTAGGAGAGCGATAGTGTGACCGAAACATAACATCACGGTTGACGCGGCTAGTGAGACGAGTCCTATGAGTAATGGCCATCGTCTTGATGTAGTGTGGTCGGCGTATAATCCGGCGAGGGGGCTGCCGACGAATAAGGCAACGCTGTAGCAAGACAGCAAGATGGAGGTCCAGTGTTGAACTTTGTCTTGAGGGATGCCGACCTGGATGGTGAGCGAAAATGGTACGACTGGGACAATCAGCGCGTAGTAGAAGATGTCCGTAAATATAGCCAACGCCACTTAAGTTTCTTTAGTTAGTACCGAGTTCAGAATTGGAAACATAGATGTCCGCACTTAGGTCAGCAGATATTGTACTAACCAGTCAACAATATCAGACTCTTCGAGGAACGGAAAGCGAGGAAAGCAGGAGGTTTCGACTGAGGATCCCTCTTGGCCCCCGAGAAGAACTGCCGTATACCGCTAACGATTCCCATTTTGGTTCCTTGATAGATCGTGAAGCTACTATGTATCGTAGATGGCGAATCCAGCTAGTGCTTACGCAGTAGTAGATGTGTGCCGGATGTCGATATATATAGGGAATTAGGAGAAATGACTCATCGTGCAGAGATTTCTAGATATTTTAATATTTTCGTTACCGGTCCACGGCCCCTCTACATGAAACGAAGTGACAGCAAAAAGACTTGCAGAATCAAGCTCATTCAGTCACCGATATTCTTTTAATGCCGGGTGTGGATCCGGCAGAGGAATCCGCGGGGTCCGGCCGGGGTTGTCAACTAGTCAATGGCGGGTGGTCAATTGCGACAGTAGCATCATAAATAGGCTACTAGCCGCGCCGGAGGAAATAATTTCTACCATCATCCTTGAGCTCATCCTTGAGCTTGCATCCGGATATCATACGATGAGTAATTAGATCTGATAACGAAAGTCTAGAAATTCCAATTCTGTTCAATGCCGGGTCGATCGATGTACGCAATGCGAATGAGTCCGGCACTTGGTAGGATTTGACGTCTTGGCAATTGATTTGAGGGCATAGAAGTCCCGGTAAACCTGATATTTGCACACCGTTGAGTCTCAATTATGATTCTATACAGAGAGATGTTCTCGATGAGAGAGAAATGATGAAATGATGAAATTGTGAAATTGATTACAAATGCGATTTGATGGATGGATTAGTAAGTTCTTCTATTGAAATATTGTTATATAAACATGCTTACGTCATATATATCTAATTATATGAGTTATTACTATAGCCGCTAATTTTTATTTACTTGGCGTTTGATGGGTCTGCATTGAATGGATCCACTTAAACTTTTTTCTTTCAATTCCCTGCAACATCGAAAGTAGGAATTTATTTTCCTTCATGTTTTCACCACAACAACAACAACAGCCCCTATAACAATAGATCCACAATGGCTGAACCAAATCCCTCCGTTGAGGACTTCACTCCGTTACAGATATCAATCCCTCCTCTCCCATCGTATTCTACCAAGACAACACATTACATTTACATACGAAGAAACGCGCCTCGAACACCTACCCCTAACGACTCTCGCAGCCTCTTCATCGCTAATGTTCCTACCGACAGCACCGAAGTCCACTTCCGCGCCTTATTTGGCCGCTTAGTAGGAGCAGGCAAGTTCGAGACCATAACTTTCGCTCAAGACAAGAAACAATCAGAATCTGCCCATGAACCCGCCCAAGCGATACGATTAGCAGCACATAGGAAGCGAAAGAGAGCCGACGAAGAATCTCAGAATGAGAGGGATGAAGCTGCTGCTGAGTTGCCACCCACGTGGTCCCGGCAATTATACCGTAGCGGGAGCTGTGCCGTCGCTCTGTTTGCCGACGAGAAGAGTGTTGACCTGGTCCTCAAAGCCACCAAGAAGCTTAAGAAGCCGAAGGATTTTCCCGTCTGGGGTGAGGGCGTTGGCGACAAGGTCCCACCTTTAGGCTCAGAATGGCTGAAAACACACAACAAGATGACCTATCCGGGTAATGACATTGTTCAGGCTACAATGGACATTTACTTCTCCGTCTTCAACAGGAAGGAGAGGGAGGCTGGACAGCTCGCTAAGAGGCTACGCAACGAACCAGACGAGGACGGATTCGTGACAGTCACGCGAGGCGGTCGCGCCGCACCCGCTAGAAGGGACGAAGCGGAAGAGGCAAAGCAGAAGATGCTAGATAAACAACAGAAGAAGAAGGACGAGATGACGGACTTTTATCGATTCCAGATGCGCGAAAAGAGGAAAGCTGAACAGATTGAGACTTTGAAGAAGTTCGAGGAAGATAAAAGGAGAGTCCAAGCTATGAAGGAGAAACGAGGGAAGTTTAGGCCTGAGACTTGAAGAAGTCAAAACGTCGCTGTTGCCAGTGATCATGAGATGAAGCTAAACATGCGATGAATCCCCGGCTGAGTCACTTTTTGCCTTCCAGTTGGGCTCGACTCTATTTTGTCCAACCCATTGACTTCCTAACCTCTACTTGAAATCACCGCCAGGTAAGCACTTTTCAATATTTTCTTTTTTTGCCAAATGATGACGAGCACGGGGCCAGCGAATGCTGTCAAGTCTGGATCTCCAGATATTTGATTGCGCATGCCGACAAAAACCGTGTATTATATATCTTCTCAACTTGTCTGAAGGCGTTATTATTTCTATCGTCCTCTGAGGATCGCGAATAGGTTGTTGCTAATACATTCATGGGCATTTTAGATATAGAACGATGGGAAGGAAACGGAGACAGTTTAGTGTCGTTGTGCACATATGACAATAGCTTTGGAACTACATGAGGGTGTTGGTTCTTAACCATTTGTTTACATCCATCAAACATCATGGCTTGACTAAGCAATGATTCGATTTGGCTAAATTACCTACAATCATGAGCTGCTGAACAAACATCTTGCTGCCTTCTACAATGGATTTCAAGACGGTTCAACTTATAATAACCTGAATGCTTGACGGGATCAAGCCTTTCGTTTGGGATTAGATGCTTTTAGATTCCCCAAATATGATGCTGTTCCACAGCAGCTTCAGCTTACTCACTACCCCCACGTGGCGGTTTTGCAGACTTCGGCAGTCTCCCTATGAGTCTGAGTTCCCGCTAGGCATACAAGGTAGCTTACGACGCGTGTGCGATATTCTTACATTTAAGCTTCAATGCAGTCGAATATCAATAGCTGATGGGTGGTAAGACTCATACATCTCTACACCAACCTACAGGTTTCATTCTGTAGTAGGTTTATTAGCCAAATTTATATGACGCAGAAACACAGATGCAAAGACAAAGTGCTGCTGTCCATATGCAGGATAGTCTGTACGACCCCCTTATCATGCATGATCCTGGGTTGTCTGAGGTTCTTGACCAATGGCAAGGGTTGAAATGACGCGCTGAACGGTAACCTGCATCAAGGACCAACCTCGCCTCTCCAATGCAGCGTGTGCAGCGAAGATCTCTAACATATAATCCTACGCTCTTGGATCTGCCTTCGATAGATTTTGAATATACCCCTGTAATACCCCGTCCATCAGCCCTGTCGGTCCTCACGAAACCCCTGTCTCCGAGCTTAACGAGAACAAATCGAGATGGGGAAGAGGGAGATTCTATTATTTGATGGAGGAACGACTAGGTGGGGCTTTTGCTAAGTCCGATGAGGTGAAGATGTGCTGCGATGCTGTGACCCAAAATAACAAGAAATTTGTGAGGCACAGCATTTACAGCCCTATCCTGATCTTCTCGGCATTGAAGGATTGCCTTGGGCCACTATGACTTATAAAGTGCAACTCGGCCGGCGACAAGAGTTCAACGATATTTCCTACGGATCGGCACTTTGATGTATGTGGCTTGATGAGTCTGTCTTGACGAGTCCACTATGGACTTTCTCAATGTCTGGCGTAGCGATGATCGTTCTACCGGTTGGAGGCAGGCCGCTAAGGTCAACAGCATCGTTCTCGCAACTATGTCGATAACTCTCATAGGCTTTCTCATTGCCGCTGCGACCAAAAATGGATTCGACAAAGCAGTGTTCTTTTATGATGGTAGTTGCGACGGAGGGAGTGTGGCTATAGTCAATATGGCCCTCCATTTACTGATCAACGTCGTCTCAACCCTAGTGGTACGTGTTCTTCTCAATCTAGCTGTAAGGAGAACTTCATGATATACGAAATGTTACTCTCTTTGGTGGATTCATACTAATGTTCTATTTGTATCTAGTGAGTTATATTCCTATCTTGTAATGAATGTTCGATTGAAGCTGGCCTCTACTATACTCGTTATCACATTGGACACCACGCGACGCCTTCACCCGAAGACCAGTCATTTTCTTCTCTAAATTACCTACCCAATTTGACCTGGACTTTATAGGCTAGCATCGAGCAACTTTTTCATGCAAGTTTTGAACTCGCCCTCAAGGCAAGAATTGAACGCGGCTCATTTTAAAGGCTCCTGGATGGGAATTGGTATACCGTCAGTTAGAAACGCCTTCAGAGTGTCCCGGTTCAAGACTTTATGTTGGGTCTGTCTACTTCTCAGCTCGATCCCACTTCATCTACTATTCAACTCTACTGTCTTCCAGACCGATCGTAAGTATTGCCCAACCCACTTTCATTGGAAAGGAGCTACCTAGATATATGTTGACATTTACGATGTTTCATTGCTCACCCATCCAATTATTGATATGCAATACATATAATGCCGGGGAAGTGATATTAATCATTGCCTGTGTCTTAGGGAGAGATTCTGATTACCATATGACTATCGCTACTGAGAAGTTTATAAACGGGGGGTCCTATTATGCGCCAGGGGCGGGCTTAGTACAGGGTGGATTTATATACTGGCTCACCTACAGCATGCCCACGTCCCTTGCAGAGCCGCAATGGTTTCCCTACCTGGGTCAATTAGCGGCCACCACTTATGGCGCACCTGTCAACCTTACAGACTATGCAGATACCAAGTCCGAGGTCATGAAAAATATATCCGCCATCGCCTCGGCCGCCAGTGGGTGGGATAGGCTCGATGTAAGCCAGTGTAAGCAGGAGTACATCAGCTGCACCGGGCTGAAAAAGCACCGCAATGTAGTCCTTGTCGTCGATAATGATGGCTGGAAACGAAACGACATCTGGCATCTCCGGGAGAACCAAACCCAGTTGTGGGATCAATACGTTCCTGCGAATCAGTCAAACCATTTATTTTATGATGCTCAATGCATGATGTACGCCCAACGCAGATATGATACCTCGACTAGTTGTGTCAGTAACTGTATCGCGGCATTCGGGGTTGATAATTCTCAACAAAATTTTGATGTTAATGCATTTGTTGCTAATTCGGATTGGCAATACCCTTTCTTCAATAACAGAACCAAGCGTCTAGTCAACGGGACTACCTCTATCAACTCTGAATCAACCAGTGATAACATATATACATCCGCCCAAAACTACGGTAGTACTATCACATCGGGACTTCAGCCTGGTACGTTCAATATCGCAGTAAAATACTGCCTTGCACAGCCTGTCGACCGAGTTTGCCACATCGGCCTTTCGCCAAAACTCTTGTTAGCAGTCACCATGTGTGTGATCTTCAAGACCTTCACCGCAGTCACGGTTACCATTGTTTTAAGCCGGCGTAATCAGCCGCCTTTAGTCACCTTAGGAGACGTCATAGAATCTTTCCTCGAAAAGCCGGATCGTGTTACAGTCGGCATGTCAACGGTAGGGCAAAATCAAATCCGGAGAGCTATGTCACGGAGGAAGGCCTTCATCGTTCCAGGACCGAGACAATGGGAGTCGTTACGAAAAGTGCGAGCATCGGTTATTCCCGTATCCGTGTGGCTAACGAGCTATGCACTTTTTATAATCAGTATCTCCATTTGTGCCTATTTCTACAACAGCATCGTTGAAAATAATAACCTGTAAGCTGTTTTACGAGAATAAAATGCAGGTTGAGAACTTCTCCTAATGGGAATCACAGTTTCGGTTCGTTCTTCGAGAGCGAGGAGAATGCATTCATCGATATCCCGACCACGTTTGTGGGTGGCGTTTTACTTGCTAACAGTCCGCAACTTTTGCTTTCGTTCTGTTACCTGGCTTATAACAACCTATTTACCCGCTTACAAATGGCTCGGGAATGGTCACTCTATAGTGAAGGATATCACCCGTTGAGAGTGACGGACCCCAAGGTACGAATAAAGTCCTACGTGTCTAAGTAAAGGACTAACCGGTTAGGGCGACCAATACTCTACATATCGGCTTCAACTGCCATATAAATACAGCATCCCCCTCATACTGATTAGTATATTTCTCCATTGGTTGCTTTCGAACACCATATATCTCTTTATATCAACCGGAGGTTATTTCGGTAGCGATTTCGTATCCGGGGGCCTGAACGATCCAAGCCTGCCAGCCAACACCGCCATCGCTGTTGGATATTCAGGCTATTCCCTCCTAGGACTAATAATTGTCGCATGCGTACTAATCACAGTTCCTTTCTTCCTAAGTTGGAAAAGGCTCCCATCAAACATGGTGAACATCGGAAGCAACTCGCTCGCACTGTCCGCCGCGTGCCATCCCTCGATCATGTCACATGCCGTTAAGAGTCACACGGACTCGCTGATAACAGATTCTCCTGCAATATCTACATTCGACCTCCCAGAAACTCCGCAGCCGCTGAAGCAGTCGTATACACCGGTTCCAAGCGGTGATGTCTATGATGAGAGTCCTAGGGAAGATGGTTTCGAGATGAAGAAATACAGACCAGCCTCCGTGACCACGATGAATCAGTCATCATATCTATCCCTGTCATCGAGACAACTGCTTCCAGATCGCAGCAGCGAGGATGGCGAAGACACGGGCTATAAAGGAGATTGCGAGCAGCAGAACGGACCATTCACAAAGCTCGCCAGAAGCAAGCTACGCTGGGGCATCGTGAAGATGCCCCCCGAGTGGCACGTCGAGAACGATAACGAAGCAGGCCGCGTCGAACACCTTAGCTTCGGCGTCAAAGAAGACGACGTCCAACCCCCGGAACCCGGCGAGTGCTATGCGTGAAAAGCGCGCGATACAACAGGGTCTTACCTTGACGGACAGATTGCTCAAAGCTTACGGCCTTAGACTCTGTATTCCGTTTACCCGTCCGCGGAACGCGGGCATACGGCTAGGTATGGGGATATCATGACTTGCTCGAGCGCCGACTCGTTTTAGCTTACCATGAGTCCGTGTTCTTCGGGCATTCCGGGATAGACGTCTACTCAGTTACTAACTCGTCGGCCTCGCGTGCCGGTTTCGGCTTGAAATGAACCGCGATAAAATGAGACGAATTATCCCCCCACCGAAGAACCGGCCGTCTTATATCCACGGGCGTAAGGCGTGCGCCGCGAGTCAGTCGGGAGAGCTTGACCCCTTACTTGGAGCTTGGCTATCGGCGCTAGTTATCGGAACCCGCATGGAAAATCCTTTGTCGACCGGGCTCGCGCGTTCGGCCTTAACGAATGTCGGACGATTTGCTCCTAGATGGTTTATATATGGACGTGTATACCCACTAAACTTCCCATTTACTAACTTCTATGCTTATCCCCGGCGATGGTTTGAAGGAGACACTATGTTCGTCAAACGCGCTACTTGACGTATGTATTATATACGTCTATCTATCCGAAGATGGTGGTTATAACATAGGTCGGATTGAAGGAAAGGGGAGTTTAGGGGTTGGGCTAATTGTAATACCGATATCACCATATATACATATATGTACCCGAGTTTGCTACTAGCACATACGATCCCGTCATGTTGAATGAATCATACGCGTTAGCTTTGATTAGTAGCGTCATATCCATTTATCAAGAATTGGAGAAATTGATAAAAAATAAAATTGGGATTTATGGGGAGGCGGCTTCCGTTATTATAGTATGAGTGTCTTAGATAATTACTACCTAGCTGGGTACTAGGTACGCAGTTGCATGAACCTGCCTGCCTGGCCGAGAGTATATTGGCACGGATAACCTCGGCGTGAAGGCATCGCGATTTCCCCAATCCCAAGAAACGGAAGAGTTGTCCATCTATGGTTGGTTCCATGTTTCACGAAAGAGGAAGAAGCTTAACCGGATTAGGGTCTAACATCGTTCCATTAATTGATGTGTTCGGACAGGGGGTATAGTTCCCTGTCAGCCCAGTGGTGCAGATTGGTGGGTCTTGTGGACCTTCCCGGTCTAGATCATGCATAGCCCGCATGGTCTTACGGGGATTAAAACTTAACATGGTTTAAACACCAATTCGAGATCCGTCCAGTCCGTCCCAAACTTTTCGCACTCGCCCGAATAGGCAATGATGTACGAATCGCCAGCTCTTTTGTTTCTGTCCCGTTAATCTCTCCCGCTTATGCCCAGGTGGTGTTCATCTCTCCCCGCGGCCTTAATCGAGAAGGAGTGGATGCCGTGTACATCAAATAGTAATATCTAGTATTATTATAGTATATTCTCCGTACAGTACATCCCATAATTCAGGCATATTCGCACTTTCGACACGGGTTCTGATGATATTATTGTATGATATTTCTTACTTGAAAACGCATCAATAGACCGACAAGTGCATGGCACCTATCAAACAAAATAAGCACAATAAGCAATGTCGCGATGCTACTTCGGATCGTCGATCAGTACCTTGTGGCTGCTTATTATTAATCCTCCCTTTTGATCACATACAGATTCTCATGCGGGCTACAGATTTTGCTTATTCTGCTCGCGGCTTACGTTTACACCCAGTACCGTATCATTACTGTAGAGCTACTCGTCAATCTGTTACCATTTTTATCATCATCTGAGATCTTGTAGAGTAGGTACACATGGCTAGGCTGGCATGGCGTGATCCTCTTTTCTTGTCGATCAGCTAATTCAGGATGCAGAATTCAATGCGATTTTCCACATATCTATCTTGAATATAGATAACAAGAACCCAGTAACTGAATGGGAATCTTCGCAGAAACTTTGGAAAGGGTTGGCCAAATTGATTATTAATGAAGTAAAATACGTCTTCAGTTCCTTATGTCCTAGTGCCTCAGCTGAAGCTTCTAACTAGCTAGGTTAAGATTGCTAATTTTCTACCTATCAGATACCTACTACCTACTACCTGCTGCTTCAGTAGAGTAGAGTTTACCACTAATAAGAAGGCAAGAGCAGATTCGTGTGGAATTCTGTGTGGTGACACTGCGTTCTATTTGTTAAAATATTTGCCTAGTATCCTCTGTACCTTCCTCGTAACCCATGTTAGCTGTTGGAAAGAAGTCGTCGTTCGCCGTCGCATCTGTACCAATCGAGCTTATGTACCCCAGCATTAAATCCAATTGATTACGTTCCTTCTAGATGCTAGTGCTACTGTAACTAACTGCACATACCTGGCAAAGTACCTACCGAGCATACCTACCTTGCCCTTGCCCTGCGAGTCTAGCCTGGCTGTTTTAGCTGTTTAGCTGTTCAATGTTTAGCTCCGAGCGGCGATCAAGGTTCCTTCCTTTCCACTCTCTCGGCAAGCTTACCTTGCACTACTTGTAATATACCACACCACCTTTAGTACCTCCATTTTTCTTTTTTCTTTCTTTTTTCCCTTCTCTTCGTTGCACTGGCGCACTTCTGGTGCATACGGTAATACGGGAGAGTGGGCAAAGGGTCGTACAGCTTATTATTTTATTTTCCTTCTTACTTACCTAGTACTCTTGCGAGATTCACCTGCACTTCGGTGTGTGTGTGTGGTGTATGGTGTATCAGTTGACGAGAGAGAAGAGCCGATTTTGGAAGAACGCAGGCCAAACCCCGGACGAGAAAAAGTTACCAACTCTTCCGCCCTCCGCTACCCGTCATATTCTTCGTTTGTTTTTACCACTTTCTCCGACCTACGATCGAAGTTCGAAGTTTTAAACAGTAAATCGACCTGAAGAATGCATGGACCAAGGAATTTGGTAGTTTTCCCGTTATAGGCCGGAAATAATGAGAGTTGCAATACGGGAACAGTTGGCAGCCCTCGTGCTGCTCGCTGTATTGATCGGCCTCGCCATCCTCTCTATACCAACATGGATCTACGTCAACCGCTTCGTTGTTGGTGTGGAAACATCTGGGCTTTCATTAACGGCATCTCTCAAAGCTGCCCAGGTTGCCTCTGAGATCGAATTGATTCAGACAACTTGTAACCATATAGCTACCAGGTTGCTTCTCCAACAAGCGCTTGTATCATTTTATGTCGGAAATGACACCGAAAATATTTGGAGTCAAGCCGCTGCCGATATTTCGAGTGCCCTCCTCTCCCGCTCTGGAGTTTCCAGCAATCTCATACAGGCAAGGCTCTATTCGCGGAATCAAACCGGTGGCGACCGACCCGATGGACTTTTCAGTGTCACCGGTAGTAACGTCTCCGAGATCAGGCTGCCTTACAAGGCGGCTGATGGGTCTCAAGCCATCTTAGGTGACAATTCTTCGGGCTACCCTCCTTCGTTGTACCCGAATATTACATATTACAATTCCACAGATCCCGATCCTGGTTATCCGAATCACACTGCCGTCGTTGCCCGACCATTCCCGGACATCCGAATTGATTCGAGTGTGGATGGGTTGGTATTGGGGCCGTTGGTTGTCAATGAGAGCTTCGCACTAATCTCATTAACCATACCGATTCGAAGTATCGTACGGGACGATGTGATACTCGGGTACATGACGACTGTTGGGGAGGCCACGTCGCTTGTTAATATCGCGAGGTCCAAGGAAGGTCTGGGCGATACGGGATCCGTATTACTCGTGGGTCCTTCAACTGGATGGAATCGCTTTAGCAAGTACAATTTGCCAGCAAACTCGACTCATCCGGCGGCGTCCAATTTTTCGGACGTTGATGTCAAATTCGTTCTACCGCCGCGAGCTATGTCCCGTCAAGCCGACAGGCATTCGCTGCATAATTATGCGTCCGGAAATTATTACCAATCTTTCAAGGTCTCGCTATATGACGCCGTATATAAGGCCTTCACACAACAGAACCCAGCGGTAAACAACGCTAGCAGTTTACTTTCCACTAAAAATGAACAAGGGATTTCTGTCGCTGTCGGCTATGCCCGCCCGCAGACTACTTTGGTGAATTGGACACTCATAATCGAACAGGACAAAGCAGAGGCGTATATTCCAATCGAGACTCTTCAACATATCCTCCTCGGTTGCGTCTTCGGGACTATGGGGCTTACTCTCCTCCTGGTTATACCATGTGCCCACCTAAGCGTTCTACCAATTCGGAGGTTAAAAGCTGCCACCGAAAAATCAATTGCGCCTCCAGGCTATGCTGAAGCTTATATGGACGATCTAGATTATGACGACGACGACCACCCTGGATCTAGTAGCATGAGTCGAAAGTCGAATCACGGAACTATGGTCCGATTGAGACGATTCATTCGGAAGCATACGCGATCGAGGCCCGCCCCCTCAGTGCACGATAGCGAACCAGCAAGGCGAATTTTCAAAATTCCTGGCAAAGTCAACGACCGGAAACATCTCATAACGGACGAACTTACAGAACTCACCACGACTTTTAATGAGATGAGCGACGAACTCCTAAAGCAGTACACCTCTTTGGAAGAAAAAGTTGCGGAGAGAACACATGAGCTCGAGATTAGTAAGAAGGCTGCCGAGGCTGCTAATGAAAGCAAGACTTTGTTCATCGCAAATATTTCGCATGAGCTTAAAACACCTTTGAACGGTATCTTAGGCATGTGCGCGGTTTGTATGGAGGAAGATGATTTGAATCGGGTCAAACAGTCTCTGAAAACCTTGTACAAGTCCGGTGACTTGCTTTTGCATCTCCTTGAAGATCTGTTGAGTTTCTCGAAGAATCAGATTGGACAGCAATTGAGTCTCGAAGAGAGGGAATTTCGGCTGGGAGACATTCGTTCACAGGTTGCGACCATTTTCGATAAACAGGTCCGTGAAGGATCAATCGATTTTTCAGTTGCTTTCTTAAGCACCGAACCCGAAACCGATCCGAGCTCCGAACGAACTGAAATGGATGAGAAACTCCCAGCAATCGGTCCTCTTGGAACTGGTAGGCTCAAGGATATGTGCTTGTGGGGCGATCAGCATCGAATTCTGCAAGTGCTCATCAATCTTGTGAGCAACAGTCTCAAGTTCACACCAGCTGGAGGGAAGGTTTCCGTTAGGATAAAATGTCTGCGCGAAATAGAACCAACCTTTGACGAGAGTAGGACTTCGTCCATGTCGAAAGCCGGCTCCGGTCGCCCGGGTAGGGGGAGAGGCAGAATGGGATCGGGGTCGAACAGATCCAAGAGTTCAAACGAAATGTCAATTTCTCGCGGCACAGCCTTATCAATCAATCCAATGGATCCCAAAGCAATACCCCACGTACGAATCCGTGAGAGATCACCAACACCGCCGCCACCAAGCGCAAAGTCGTTCCTATTCGAATTTGAGGTTGAGGATACTGGCCCGGGCATCCCGGAGCATATGCAGCAACGCGTTTTCGAACCGTTCGTTCAAGGTGACCTCGGTCTTAGTAAGAAGTTCGGAGGAACTGGTCTTGGTCTGAGCATTTGCCAACAGCTGGCGAATTTAATGGGGGGGAGCATCTCGCTGAAAAGTGCCGTCGGTGCCGGTACCACATTCACTATGCATATTCCCCTCAAGTACACCAAAGACAGGTAAGATATGTAATCTGTCAAATATCTAGCTCGCTAGCTAACTAGATCTCATCCAGGGCTTCAAGCACAGCCTCTAGCAGTATCAAATCGCGCCCGCCTAGCATTAGCAGCACAGCCGAAGTGATTTCCAGGAAAAATTCCCTGACGTTATCGCAGACCACAGCCGAAGTCAAAGCTACCGTCCTCGATCAGCAGCCACGTCTCGTCGGGTTAAGCCAACCTTTCTTTGCAACCGGTCCCAGGTCCAAATCAAAGGAGCCTAATTCAAACTGCCGAATGAATGCCATCGAAATGGCTAAAGCCAGCAAAGGCGGAGGAAAGCTGCGAGTTCTTGTCGCCGAGGATAACCCTACGAACATTGAGGTTGTTAGCAAGATGTTGAAACTAGAAGATGTGTACGATGTGACAATTGCTAAGGACGGACAGGAGGCATACGAATTGGTGAAGACGAATATGGAGAATAATCTTCACTTTGATTTGATCTTCATGGATATTCAAATGCCTAATCTCGACGGTCTACAGAGCACACGCTTAATCCGGAAGATGGGATATTCGGCACCGATTGTTGCCCTGACTGCATTCTCGGAGGAAAGCAATATCCAAGACTGCATGGAATCGGGGATGAACGAATTCCTTAGCAAGCCCATCCGCCGACCAGCATTGAAACTGGTTCTCAAGAAATTCGCTA
The DNA here is from genome assembly GCF_022496945.1 of Annulohypoxylon maeteangense. Lineage (NCBI taxonomy): Eukaryota > Fungi > Ascomycota > Sordariomycetes > Xylariales > Hypoxylaceae > Annulohypoxylon > Annulohypoxylon maeteangense. Next base: position 218,350 of record NW_025953276.1, read on the forward strand.
CTATTCCCGAGGAGCCCGAGACAACTTCTCAACTGATGAAGAGTACCGCTAAAAAGGATGACTCATCGGCAACTAATCAACCGCCGAACGGCAACACCATCTCCACTCCTTTAGACATAGATTCTGAACCTAAGGAGCAACCTATTATGAATGGGGTACATCCAGCAGCAGGCGCAGTAACGTGATACTACTGCGTATTGCTACTGTTAGCTACCTACTACTAGGTATACAACGACCTACAAACACCGACAATCCGTAATATCCTCAATATCAGTATCTCTATCTGACTTCCGATATGAGTTTTGTGTCGCCAATATCACTATATTATACTATTTATACATTCCTTATTTAGGAATCGCTCGACTACATTTATACCGGTACATTATATGTTACAAGGGGATATCAAACCAGGAGCTCATCGAACACGGCGAATTGGAAGGAGAGGAACGAAAACTTCTGGAGAATCTGATTTTAGGGATGGCGATGGCGTTACGGCTAATGTGTTTTGCATACGGAACCTGGTCCGGTCCGCTGTAGAAAGTATGCGGGCGACTAACGAGGATTTCCGGTTTCTTTGGATTGTATTTTGACCTCCCAGGGTCTGTAATAAACATGACCAGCATCCGGACAAGAAAAAATGTTTCATATACCATACTAAGGATGGGACAGGAGTGTCAGGTTTAGACACCATTTGGGCTAGGCAAACGACTTTTAGGTCCATGGTTGAAGAAGGTAGAACGATAGCTACCATAGCATTTTGGGGCGCATATGAAAGATCGTGGCTATTTTGAGCGAACAATATAGCTCGTTCCATGTGATGTACATATTTGACATAAGTATGAGCATATATAAGAACTAGTACATTAATGTATATACTATATAATCATTGAATCTTGTCGATATATCAATTGGTACCTGCAGGATGATATTTAGGGTGATGGAAATGAATACATTCAAAATGTATCTTAATGCCGGCCGAGGTGCCGAACCGGCAGAGCTAGTAGCGAGGCGGAGAGCCTATGGTAAGCGCGTCCGACTAAGGGTACCTACCGCGGTCCGATATTCGGGATATAGAGAAGTCCGTACCGAATGACGCATCTTTTACCGGTGACAGATATCTTCTCTTGACGTTGCGGAGTCATAGGTATTGATAGAGCGTATTCTATAAATCTCTAAACATCGGCCCGGCTTCTAGAACGTAAAATCAGTTACGAAATCCCTTACATCCATACCCAGCAACCACTTTCCCGGGTCTTAACCGCACATCTCGTGGGATACACGCACATCCATACCTTCATAAATACATACCCAGCACCTACCTACCAACCTACAACCACCCAAAATGCGCCTCCCATACACCCCCAACCCCCCCGTCCCCTCCTCCGAAGCAGACGCCGGAATCATCTCCCGCATCGCAGCGCGGCGCGCCCCGCGGCCCCTGCAACCCCTCGACCTAGCCCTGCTACACGCTCCCCCCGTCGCAGACGGGTGGAACTCGTTCCTAGGCGCCATACGCGAGCGCACGAGCTTAGACGCGCGGGTGCGTGAAATCGCGATATGCAGGGTTGCGGTTGTCAATGGGGCATGGTATGAATGGGGACACCACGCGCCGCTGGCGAGACAGGCTGGGGTTGGGGAGGCGGGGATGAGGGTTGTGGGGAGGGAGGTTTTGGTTCCGGAGGGAGAGGGGGAGGGGGAGAAGGTGAAAAAGGAGGCGTTGGAGGCGGGGTTGGGGGAGAGGGAGTGGGCGGTTTTGAGGTATGCTGATGAGATGACGCGGGCTGTTAAGGTGTCGGATGAGGTGTTTGAGCTGGTTAGGGGGGTGTTTAGTGAGAGGGAGGTTGTGGAGGTTACGGCTACGGTGAGTTGGTCCTTTTCTTTTCTTTTTCTCGCTTCTGCTCTGTGGTTCGGGGTTGGGGGGTGGGAGAATGGGATGTGCGGGATGGGTTCGTGCGTGCGTGCGTGCGTGGATGTCGAGAGGTGAAGCGAGGCGGGTTGAATTACATTTTATCGGACGAGGAAAAGGGGCTGATGAAATGATTTCCACAGGTCGCGGCGTATAACTGCGTTAGCAGATTTCTTGTTGCTCTGGACGGTAAGTCAACCACCGCTTTCTTTTCCCTTGGTATTCGCAATATCGTGCCCCCTTTCATGGACATGCTTATGGGGAGCGAAATGGAGACGCTGACAAAGTTGATAGTCGGCGAGAAAAATGGCACTGGGCCTGATGACGTTTCTGGACATTGATAAGCAGTAACAAAAATTCAAACATCGCCAAACTGTGCATGGTGGTTGATTTGATGGTACTCATCTCGGGGCTCACAAATACTTGACATCAACCACGGATCATGTCAAATATAAATAGAGTCACCATATCCATCGCACGAAAATCATAGTATCAATCTAAACAGTAATTCAAGTCTAGCTAAAGCTAGATACACCGACATTCTAGGTCGATCCCGTTCCCATAAAACCAGACTCATTACATCATCCTGTCATCCGTCCGTCCGTCCGCCCAGCCGAGTCCATGCCCCTACACTAGATCCGATACATACGACATTCCCAAATTCATGATTTAATTCAAAGATAATTAAGAACGGGTATGGCACTGATGATGTAAAAATCCAATTTTTGAAGGGGTGTAACAAAAGGAAGGCCGAAGTTAGTTATATACGTGAAGTGATAACCGGGGTGATGTAGTGATATGCAACGAAATATAAAAAAGGGGGTATCTCGTGAAGTGACCGAAACTCCTCGTGCAATGAATTAAGTAGGCGTAAATGCTCATAACAAGGCTCACCGGAATCCGGGGTCATGATGTTGTCGTTCGACGTCGTTACGTGACATGTTCGTCAAAGGTCGTTACTCCGCTAGGCGGTGTTCAGGAATAGACTCTATTGCTTCGCGAAATCGACCGTTGTCCATTTGCGGCGTAAGAGCTACAGGGCTACCGAGAGGTGACATGGACGGAGGCGAGCGCATGCTCTGCTCGATCGAGGCGTGACGTCGATGCATCATCGGAGAGCGTTGTAGCTCGTCTACAACATGCATCCAGCCCATCCGATGCGGGGTCTGCGTCTTTTCGTAGCTTCCCAACGTCTGTGTTGATAGTCTTCTCGGTGGCGTCTCGGCCTTTTCATGTTGTCCTAACGGCTGCATAGATTGTCTCCTCTGCGATGGCTCTGCTTTTTCGTGGTGTGCTATTGGCTGTGTAGATATCTTCCTCAGAGGTGGCCTCTGCTTGATGCTCTCGGTTAGACCCTTCGGAAAACCTTTGGGGGGTTCATATATGGCAGCTTTCTCGGGATCTTTCGGTGCTGCGATTTTACTAGCATTCGCAATAATACCCACGTATACAACCAGGAAACGCATGCGCAACATATCAAGTCGTCGTAATTTCTCTTCTAATTTTGTCCTGTGGTTTGCCCAGAGAATGCGGGCGCTGGTTCGCAGCGTCGAACCACCCTCCGCCGTCACAAGGTGGTTTATGTCATCTCGCAATTCGTCACCAATCTTTTGAATCTCCCGCAGCAACCGGCCTAACCGGAGCTTGTCCTCTAGCCTCTGCACCTTTGAGAGATCGTTGTCGTAGCTGTCGTTCTCCTGGATTGAAAAGTCAACGGTGTCTATGAAGACGGTGATCTCGTGCGGCGCGGAGAAGTATGCGGTCGTATAAGAAGTAAAGAAGTGCGCGTTGACGACTAAGGAGAAAGAAAAAGCGGTGACAGGAAGGACGATAGTCCAGAGAGATGAGGGGTCAGTCATCCTGCGAACGATATTCTCGGGTGGTTGAGGACATGGGCGGAAGCGAAAAATTGTTATAAATTCATTATAAATCCATGATTGGTGAAAACAAAGTTAAAGGTGAAGGACGAATTAGACAGAGTTTGCAGCTTTCAGTTTGCGGGCAGTTTTTCGGAGGATGTATGGTGAAGTTCGTCTAGCAAGCGGCTTTTTGTGACTGGTTTGTGTGTAGCTAGGTAGTTTTTTTTCTGCGGTTTGCGCGTGCGGGCGTGGATGTGGGCGTAGGAATAGTGTAGGTTATCGAGATTTTGTTGGGTTGATGGGGCTAAACCATCGGATTCTCGAACCTGCGAACCTCCTGCATATAGAGCCGATAATACAGAACTAGGGTCTGATTTCGGGTCCAATAGCGGAGGTCGCGGGAGAGACGAGGAGAAACGGTGGCGCAGTTGTATTGATTCACTCGAAAGAGGAACATGTTACTTTATAGTATGACGCCTCCATCGTAGAATGATCCATGGATTTCTGATTTCCTGGAAAGCTTTAGTACATACATATCACATACATATCCATACATAACAGCGCCGTTAACGGGTTTGCCCCTTGCCGATGCAGAGAGCTTATCCTAGTTGTCAGAGTCACATGGATGTTGATTTTATACCTAGTGTGCATATACAGAGTACATAGTACACACCCATTAGCACATAGTAGTTGACCTTACCCAGCTAGGCGGGTTCGCCAAAGGCGGTGTGTTTCGTGGATATTCATTGTGGTGGTATACGCGGTAGTGGTGGATGTAGCAATGTTAGATGAAGATGAAAAGAAAAGAAAAGAGGTTGAAGTTTGATTTGCTTTTTGACGATTGAAATAAAAGGTCCGGGTGTCTTATTAAAGTTTCTTATGAAGTCCGAACCTTCCATTCTTTCGAGTTTCATATCCTTCATTTCATGCAGGTCTAACTAATGAAATTGAGTTGGGCTCCGGCTGCGACTGCGACTTGTTCGTTGCGCTGCTGCCGCTGGCGCAAAATCAATCGCGGGAGCGCGGGGTACTTTTTTGTGTAACATTTTGATAGCTAACGTAATTGAATTGATTGAACAAAAAAATACATCCAACTTAGAATTCTCTCCGACAAACCCACAACAATAAGGAGCTTCGATCCTAGGAAGTTAACATCTTCCCCATAACATACGATCGCGATCGATTTCTTGCATGACATTAAACATTAGTTTAACCATATATTAAACAGTTGGTACGGGTACCATGGCAGCAGACTCACCGCCTCGGCCACCTAACCAAGACAACTCGCCCTCGCGAGGCGGCGAACACGAACAGCAATTTCCCCTCCCCGCCATCCTGACTTACCCCTCCTCGACCCCGCCATCCCTCATAACCCAGGGCGCCGAGGCGCGACTGTACAAGACAACCTATCTCCTACCCTCCATTCCCGCCGCCCTCAAGTACCGCCCGCCCAAACCATGGAGACACCCGATCCTCGACGCGCGATTGACGCGCCACCGCATATTGGCCGAAGCGCGCATCCTGGTAAAAAGCCGTCGCGAAGGCGTCCCTGTCCCGGCTGTGTACGCGGTTGACGAGACGGCAGGGTGGATGATGATGGAGTGGGTGAAAGGTGTGCCGGCGCGTGTGGGAATTAACGAGTGGTTGAGGCGACGGAAAGAGACTGAAAAAACTACAAGTGGTGACGTCAATAATACCGAAGACGAAAATGACGGGGATGCGGCACCGATCACAGGGGACGGAGAAGAAGATAAAGATCTAGTTGCGCTGATGCGCAGGATAGGGAGCGCAGTAGGACGTATGCACAAGGTAGGTATCGTACACGGCGACCTGACAACGAGCAATATGATGCTGCGGCCGTGGGGAAAGGGTAGGGAGCCGGCGAACGGACATGCGAGTGGCGGCGACGGCTTGCTGGACGGCGATATAATCATTATCGACTTCGGCCTGGCGAGCCAGAGCTCGTCCGACGAGGATCGCGCTGTCGATCTATATGTTCTGGAGAGAGCGTTCGCTAGCACGCACTCGCGCGCCGAGAAGCTGTTCTCGGCTACGTTGGAGAGTTCCTATAAGGAGGCATTTAAGCAGGCGCCTGTGGTTATAAAGAAACTTGAAGAAGTTAGGATGCGTGGGCGCAAGAGAAGCATGATAGGATAGACTATCTTAAGAAGAATATTGATATGGCTATTTAATTTGACACGATGCGAACATAGATAATGTCTCGTATTCGAAGTATCTGTTCCTAGATTAGGATAACTGCTACGTTTCTAGACCTGGGTAGCTACAGCTACCTAGGTATGTATACTCATAATCTAATGCAAGCAATGCCAAACCAACGATGCTATGTTCCCTTAAACAATGCGATAGAAAAGACGGATGTCGCGTCTTGTTTATGCTTCTCCTGCCAACTCCGCGCCTGCGAAGTAGCCCTTATTCTCGATGACTCCCCGGTCCTTGACGAATGCCGTGTATTTGACAACCCACTCAGGGGTGATTTCTCCCTTAATACCGCTCAACCCGTTATCTGCTAGGACACCTGCGCCTTGCGAACCTTGGCCAAGTAGTTCCCGCAAGGTGCCGCTAGGTAAGATATCCGTAGAATCGTGGTGGGTGAGCAACTCGATGTTCTCGTTCTTGGCGAGTTTTGTTAAAGGTGGAGGGACATTGCAGCAGTTCTTTATGTTGATCTGGTCGACCGCTGGCCGAACCTTGACTTTATTTATAAGTCGTCTTAGCTTCTCGGTGCCGAATTCGGCAACCCCGAGTCGGCCTATCTTGCCCTGCTCTTGCAATTTTTCCAACGGACCCCACGTCGCAGCTTCTTCATCGTCGTTGCCCATAGTCGCATTCTTTCGGTCGGCTTCAAATTCACATTCTCCCTCAAATGATATACCAGGGAAAGAGATTATGAGAAGATCAACGTCGCTTATTCCTAACTCCTTGGTGACTAGTCGCAATGCGTCGTTGATGTAGATTTCTCGTTTCTCGGCCGGCGCTGTGGGTAGGAAGAATAATTTCGCGGTTATCTCGTACTGCGCGCGATCTTCTTGTAGGCCAGCCGATTCCCAGTCAATGCGCGGAATGTATAAGGTATCTTCCTCTTTCGCGGTCCAGACCTCCGGTGCCGGTCTGCTGTTATATCCATTTACATTTCCATTTGGCTGATGAGAAGCATGACCGTTACCATTTGGTAAAGCGGCAGCGTAGTCCTGCTGAGCGGCTATGAAGTTGGTCCGTAGGGAGTTTGTGAATTCGAAGTTGGATCGGTAAGTGCCTGGCTTTCGGATGATGGAGGGACCACTGAGGATGACGTTCCCCGTCGATAAGACTATTCGCGTCATGGTGATGGGTGTGATTCGACGGAATAGGATAGGATAGGATAGAAGTAAAATATATAATATGAAGAACCAACCTATGACCCAAGTCTAAAAGTAAACAGGAAAAGGTGTGATATATAATGTATACAAGATGGGGAGATCTATTAGTAATCTTATGCTTTATGATGGGGGGTAGAAAATCTGAAGCTTTATAGACCGAGGTGGGGTCCCCTGTTTTTTTTAATGGCCTTTTGGTTCGAGATCGTGCCAACTTTGGAAGGATAGGCGTAGGTCTTGGGGCATGTAAGTTTGACGCGGAGATAGGAACTTACCTTCCCCAGAAAGTCAATATCAATTTGACCCTCTAGGTTACACGGCAGACGGCGACTAACCGATATAAGCTTTATTAGGAATCTTTCCCATCAATATAGACGTATATCCCGTAAATCCCGTAACACATGTGCTAATAATGCGAGATGGGATTTGTTGTTTGCGTATGCCGTATTGTTACGAGGCAGCGAGGTGACTGCTCCTAACATCCATCCAATACCAACAAGATCCCAGTACCCAAGAGTGAGACCTAAGACATGTGAAGAGATCTAGGAGCATATTGAAGTACATAGTAAATCAATTGTCTCCAATTGTTGGTGATGGAATTAATGCGGATTGTTGTACTCAATGTTACCGCCAAGGCTAATTGGAGATAGAATGGAAAAGAGCCATTCCTCTTCTGTGAGGATATCTCCTATCGGGTTTATGGTTTGAGTATCCGCGAACACCCGTTCGCTTGGATGTAATTGCTCGCATTAGAATCATTGAAAGTTTGACTAAAATCGTGGGGGCAGCTGTGTGGTGGGTTTTAAGGTTATCAGGCATCAGAGTGCAGCGGACCGGCAAATAATGGTTTCAGCTGGCATAAAATACCTGAAAACATATTCGAGATACGTACCGAAGTAACCTAGTAGACTTCGCAGCTTCGGTGTCCTCTAATGCATGGAAGGTTCGAATTTAGCAGCTCGTGCCCAACCCCACTACTTGACACTAAGAAATTGCTTCTCCATGCATCGCTATATTTCACCATTTCAATCGCCATTCACCGTTATTTATCTACTACACACAAACGTATTCCGAAACCAACCAACCTTCTCGTCGCCACCCTGATATGTTCATGTGAAAAGCATCAATATGGCCATCAAGTTAGATTCCAAAACATCGCAGTCGATATCGATATACAGCTAACCGAGGATATGATAGCTACTTGATCCTGCTCAGTCGGCAGGGCAAGGTGGTAGGACATCCCTTTCCCATTGAACATCTCCTATCTACTTACCATGCTAATAATGGGTTTCAGCGCTTGGCCAAATGGTTCACGACATTATCACCCAAGGACAAGGCGAAGATTGTCAAGGACGTCTCTCAACTAGTCCTCGCTAGACGAACTCGCATGTGCAATTTTCTCGAATATAAAGGTTGGCCCAGCCCCTATTACCGACCAGGGTATTGAGAAGCGAAGTTGCTTATAAGACATTTTATATAGACACCAAGATCGTCTACCGTCGATATGCCTCCCTATTCTTCATCGCCGGTTGCTCCTCCGATGACAACGAGTTAATCACTCTCGAGATTATTCATCGATACGTTGAACAGATGGACAAGTATTACGGCAACGTCTGCGAACTCGACATCATATTCTCCTTCACCAAGGCATACTACATACTGGACGAGATATTACTGGCAGGGGAACTTCAGGAAAGCAGCAAGAAGAACGTTCTGCGGTGTATAAACCAACAAGATTCTCTCGAGGATATGGAGGTGAGTCACCCATCCGGGTTTTTATCATTGCTACTATTACTACCAATATTTTGGCTGGCAACCCACGCGAGAATCCAACACATTTCTTTGGCGATCCTCAGACCACTGACATGCAATCTCTACTGTTCAGGTCGAGGACGAGGTGACGAAAATCATGTAACAAATGATAATGTATTGTTCCCGAGACGGATTAACAGATCAAAAGATGGTCTTTTCTACAGGCACGGCGCTACAGGTTTCAACGGGATAAATTTATCAGTCAGACACTTTGCATTTGGGAGTATGCTTATATTCTATTATCTTTACAGGTCACTGCAGAAATCGAGGCTGCTCTGAAAGAAGCCGGGATTATGTGATCGAAGTTGCAGAATCGACAATATTGGAAGAGCCATGTTCCAATTTTCAACTTTCAACTTTCAACTGTTTGAATGTAAGACTCTGGTTTCAAGTGACACTATCTGCATGTATTTCATTCTTATTACCGGGTATTATTATCGAAGTTTTTATTACCAACCCAGTCGGCAAATCCCAGGATCGGACACTTCCCGGTATATGACCTCATACTTTTTAACAACCAGTCGGCCAAGGAAAACGATGCACAAACAAACGAGCGGTATTCGAGCACATGGGATTCACTTGGGCATTTCATTAGCGTGTACTTATTATGGAAGAAGAGATGGATTACATGAAGGATATCCCTATCAACCTACTAGGTAGGTAAGGTATGTTTCCCTAACAAAGCGCCGTTGATACTCGTGGCACCTTAACGCTATCTCATTCGTTTAAGGCTATTGATCGGCCTTTGACTTATGGTGTAGTGGGAGCCCTCGTTTGCCGGCCTAGTATCAAGCGTCCACCGTATCAAGCCTACAAGCCTACGCCTATCAAGCCACCCCCTCTAAAGCTCGATAGTTTCCCCCTTCCTTCCCTGTGACCAGATTCGATAATACAAGGAAACCGGGAAGCACCCGGTAGCCCGGCATTCTTACGTCTTGCGTTCTAGGTCTTGGGGGTCTTGGTTCCCCTTGTCAGCAGCTACAGTCAGACAATCAGACAACGCAGAACCGCTGTACCGATGCACCACTACCTAGTACACCACTGCACCGCTGAACTCAAACACCTGATCACAGCCAGCACATCCACATCCCATAATGCTCCAACTAAGATCCGGATCGCAACCTTGGAACTTATCTCCTACAACTCCCAAAGCTTCAATTCGTCATTCGATGACAACACCACCAATTATATTCCATATCCGTTAGGCTTCTATTTTTATGATGTTCTGCTCTCCCTGCGCCTACTAGACGAAATATCGTCTAGTTTATTCTATCCGAATCAATTCAACAGGGATTGAAGTGCATTGTCTTTTTACCAGCTCCCAGAGAGTTGCACCGACATCGTGCCCACATCGTCAGGACTACATTCATCCATTAATAATAACTTCGTAACTCCAGAGCCTAGTGCTACCGATTGATCTCCCAGTCGGTCTCAGTCGTCTTTGCGATAATTCGCATACAAATATAATTATCTTTTTGTTCATAGTATTGTTGTATTTTACTTCTTTGCTTTTGCACATCTAACTTCCTACACCGCTCCATACTGCTTCATTACGCCATCGCATCCTATGCTATCTTTGCATAAGCTGCTGCGAAATCACCACAGACGCAAAGATGAAGGTAAGTAAACATATTCCATGATATAAAATACCTCGAGGGCCGTGTCGGAATACCGCGCGGCTCATTTATTGACCCTGGTTTCCGCGTGCTGTAGTATCTCCCACTTCGCGACTTCGACGTCATCAACTCCGCGCTGAATTTCAGCACGGCCGAATGCCGCGTCAAGGGATCGTGCGACCTGTACACCACAAAAGCCGCGGGCACCGATAAGAAGCTGTATAAATCGATTGAGAATTCGCTCGAGGCTCAACATGCTGCGCTTCTTAAGTTTGGCGCATCATTGTCGCCGCCGCAGCGAAAAGAGATGGCCGCGTCACTCAACTTATCTCGTTCAAGTCCCTTCGGCAATCTTAGCGAAGTCTCGAGCCGTCGCACCTTTGCTTACCTCATTGCGACATTGAACGCGAGCCACCCCGACTATGACTTCTCCCATGTCTTGCGACCGACCGACTTCCGTCGTGAGCGCGACCTACAACATGTGATGGCTAATATCGACAATACGTTGCATAGTGTGCGCCCTATCGGTACTACGCTTTTATCGCCCGATGCGTCTTCATCGTATCGCTCTTACGGCAGCTCACCCGCGGCGAACCTGGCCATTGGAAGTGATGCGATTAGCAATCCTGTTTGGAGCCCTGGCATGTGGACCATGATTGATAAGGAGATGACCCTGAGAGACTGCACCGTATTCTCGTATCAACCCATCGAGGATCCTTTCGACGGCGACGAAGCCGCCATATGGCGCATGCACTATTTCTTCTTCAACAAGAACAAGAAGCGAGTCGCTTATCTTTACGTTAGGGGCCTACCGATACTCATGAACTCGCCCGCACTTGCGCCTCATCGACGTGGCAGCAATGGCCTATCATCGAAGCGTTACGCAACGGCATTACCCGGTAGCTTAGGCGCGAACAAGCGCGCCAAGTTCTGGCTGGGAGATCAGCTCGCCAACCGCATAGTGGCGGAAGATTACGACTCCGATGATGACGAGTATGATGACGAGATGGTCCAATACGACTCCGACGAAGATGTCGACATCGATCCATTAAACGACCCTTCCACCGATGAAGAAGAGAGTGATTCGTACGACGAGAGTGAGGAGAGCGAATGCGAGGACGAACACGTCGCGCATTCCGTTAGAGGCGTAAGCGAAGACATCGCCGCGCGAATGGAGATGTAAATGTCTTGTCGGCCCATCTTTCTTGTGTGATCGTTGATCGTAACATACCCCATTTTCCATTGTCATTGTTCGGCGTTCGAGGTCGGGACGGGAACGGCGCAATGCATTGGATGCAAGGGTTACGATCGGTGCGGGTTACGCAAATAGGTCTCATAAGGGGAGGTAGGGGTTATTCAATGGTTTATGACGGTCTTCAACGACGTGATACGGCATGGTTGGATGTTTGACTTTCTCGGCTCGGCGTTTTCGGTGCGACGTTTTGCGATGTTACGGTACGGTACGATATGGTCAGGTTGTGGTTCCGGTTCGCGAGCGCGGCTGCCACGCTCGATACCCTGATAATTAGTCGTGCTGTATTGTTGTACCGCTTCTTGTTCTTGGTTCATTACTACGTTCTTGTTTATTGTTGACGCTGTTTTATTCCTCTACTCTACTTCACTACTCTGCAAACGTCACGTTGGTTGGTAGATGGATGGATGGATGGATGGGACGAGGGATGAACAAATGAGCTTGTACTGGTCGAATGCTAGGGCGAGAGGCTCTTGATGTGGTTTTTTCTTGTATGGACTTTTTTTTTCTGTTTTTTATCATCGATTCTCTTGCTGTGTTTTGCGAGGGCTTACTACTCCGCGCACTACGACCTAGGCAATACAGATTTCTACTTCATATCGCCTCATTTGCTAAGGGGCTTAAAAGTGAAGTCAAGAATTCTATCGTAAATTTAGACTACTCGTAGACTCGTAAGAAAATCAACGTACATATTCAACGGGACGTCAAATAAGTAAAATATCGTATATACCCCCATCAAATGCCACATTTCAGCAATAACTAAGCACAGCCATCGAAAGCATTCCCACGACGTCAGGGGTAGTTGAATCGCTTGTAAGTTGGCTGCGTATGCGTTTGGGCTAATATCTGGTCGTTTTCGGGCGGCGACAAATATCCTCTGGTTTCCGACCTTCACGCCGAATAGTGTAGAACTCAGTTTCGTCTGGATATTCCTCTGTAGGGTTTCTGGGGGGAAGGATATTAATATGAGGTCCGGTTCAGGGTCTTTTCCTTCGATATATAGGAAGAAGATATTGGTATCTTTTTTGGGCTCCTGGAATTTAAGATACGTGGGAGCTAATGGCGTTATAGTGATTATATTCTGTTGTAGCCAGCTGTTTGAACATGGCGATGGGACGTGTTTTATGTCTGACGAGCGTTGGACGAGGATAGGAAATTCGGAAGTCCTATCTCGGGGGGGTGGTCTGTCAGGAGCAATACCTTTCTCTTCAACTCCAGAGGCAGATATGTATATGTCACTATGAGGCATACCGTAGAAGCGGTCCTTCGAGAATAAATTAACCCGCCTTTTGAACCCAGCCGGCCCCATTCGCTGTGCCTGGTCTCCAGTCGTGTTTACCGGAATCGCAATGATTGTCGTGATGTCGCCTTCTAGCCGACAATTCAAGCCCACGAATTGCGGGAGTGGCTCACCTCGAGATCTTCGTATCAAATCTAAGAATTTGTATAACATATTATATGAATTGCTGTGGGTTATAGACGACGAGATCACAATAGCGTGGGTATGTAGGCCGCGACTGGTCATCTCCCAAGGACGGGGCTTGGACCTCCCCTCCCAATCTTCGCATCGAATGATGTTATGACAACCGGCAAAATAATAGGGGCTTTTGGCTAGAGCACCTGTTCTGTCGGGTGTATCGTCATCCCGGTGATTATATCCCCAGGCAAGGATTGAGTCATCGTTAGATCTTTTTATAATTTCTTCTTGGAGTCGTAGGAATGCTTTTCGACCTTCGCCGTAAATTAATGGCATGTTGACATTAAAGATACCCAATAGACTGTATGCTATATCTTCTTCTCGGGTCGTTAATCGATGGGAAGCCCAAGACATTCTCTGCGCGATGCTAGCGTCGCTTAAGGGGCGGCGACGGAGAATATAGTCTGGTGGTATCTTGGTAATGGATGATAATATATCTACGAACTCGGACCTTGTTCCTAGCATATCCCATGTTTTCGAGAAGAATAAAAGCTCACGCGCGGCTAGAAATTCTTGCAGCGTCCACCCTCGAGTAAACCATAGGCTTTGCTGAAATTGGGACTCCCGATCAGGGGCTTGGTAGTCCACGTCGGAAAGGTAGACATAGCATACAATAGCATCGCCATACCACTTGAACATTGAGTTGATGGACTCGGAGAGCTCGGCACTGCTCTTATTATCTATACAGCACGTGTCAACCCAGGCATAGTGGACTAATGGGTCTGTGGAGCTGGCGACTTGATAACAGAAGCCTTTGATCTTTTGGTACCCGTCTCCATTTGGATCAAATTGTCTGTTTTGGTATTGCTGGTGAGAAACTTCGCTATCACCCCATCGATGAGATAGGATGGCATATTGGGGTATGTGACCTGCGTGAAACTCCTTTAGCTCTAGTGTCTGCGTGTCGATGAGCCACATCTTTGTTGTAAGCTCCTAGGGAAAGGGAATTCATATTTGTATTGTAATCTAGGATATTATGTCGGCTACCACTAGGTTACCTACCTACTATATATGAAATATTCAAGAATTAACCACTCCTTTTCCGGTATAGCTAGATTATACCTAAGCTATCTACCTAAGATACATTGACTATTGCCTACCTGGGCACCTAGCACAATAGTAAAATGCCCGTTAATGTACGCATTTTCGAATTATCATTCGCCATTTACCTTGCTCGCAGCTTCCATACTTGGTTTAATAGTAGGCATGTGCCTTAATATGACTCATAGAGGATTTCATTGCCGTCCTTGGCTCTTCTTCTTATGCCGTTGGCTACCTAATATAATTCCTAAAATAGGAATAATACCTAGGTATGAATGGGGCATTGCTTAGGTATGATACTGCTTAATTTGATTACATTTTACACTTGGGTGGACACTTGACAATATCTTGTTGTGAGAAATATACCAATCACAGAACTCATACTTCCTTGACTAGCAGCCGCTACAGTCAGTGGTACGGAGGCAGGGAATACTAGAATCGAATAGTATTGAAACAAAAGAAAGTTAGAAAAGATGAAGTTTTAGAACACTTTACAAGCACCATGAGAACTTAGAGTGATCGATAAAATCTATTTATCAGAGAACCATGCTAATTTTTCTAAACCAGAGATCTAATGAAATCCAAAAATGAGTCCGTAACCAAGATGCATGCATATATATACATTTTGAAGTCGAAAGTAATGATGTCAAACGAATGAAACCCGCTGAAAGTCGGCCGAGCTGAAACTCCACGCGGTAGAGCTCTCCATGCCACGACTAGAAGCTACCAAAGATCCATCTTTTCCTTCACGCTTTTGCCAGTTCCGATAGGGGTAGGTTTTTAAGAGTGGGAAGCTGATCGTGTTAGTATATCGTTGAAAATGGTAGAAGAATGGATATAATGACTTACCAGCTTATTGGGCGTGCTGGTGGATGAGGGTCTGCATCTGCTGGACCTGGGCGCTGGCAGCGCCCTTGGATGCGGCCACATGGGTGTTGGTGATCTGGATGAAGCCGTACTTGGAAAGAGCAGCTTGGTAGGCACCACCGGACCAGGTGGCCATTCCGTGTAGGATGGAGTTGGAGAGGTTGTCGGCAACCTCGGCGTTCTTAGTGGTACGGGCGATTTTCTTGCCGTCCGTGTACTTGGCGCTGTAGTTGATGCGGGCGGCTAGCGCATCGGCGGCGAGGAGGAGGAAGGCGAAGAGGATGACCTTGATGCTGAACATTTTGATGGTTTTGGTTGGTGGGTGGTTGGTGAGAAAGATGGAAGTTTGGAAGTTGGATGAGAAGAAGTAGTTATTGGTGACTGGTGATGTTTTGAGAGTAAACTCTGAAGATTGTTGAAGATGAAGAAGAAGTTGTTGTTGTGAAGCTGTGTGTGTTGTGATGAGTATTTTAATTCCCTTTACTCGGGATATCTCGATGGTTTATATATTACTTTCTCTCTCACCTTGAAGCCATCTTCGCTTGCAATTACCTTAGAGCTATACATCGATTCAACTCCTATGCTCCATAGACCCGTCATCCAGAAGGAATCCCATGAACGAATGTCCACAGCACTTGGGTATGTCTCACCATGAGAAGATCCTTTGAGCTAACATCTAAGCCGCTGCGGGACTCTGGTAGATGGCGCCATGAAGACATGGGAATCAAGGTGAAGGCGGGAAGGAGGCTGAATCGGATCTATAGTGAGTATCTTTTAGGTAGGTGCTAGGGATTCCACACCGTCCCCCCCTGCGTGCTATTTCCTATCACGGTCTATATTCGCGAGCTAGGTGTTCTCGATTTGATACTAGGTACAAGGGATCGTGAACTTCTAGACATCTTTGGACCGAGGAGAGTCTGGATGATTGTGGATTCACTAGTATTTGGACTATCAACCCTTGTAAGATAGCGTGGTATATATGAGGCTCGTTGGATGTTGGCAATCAACGTCGTAGTTGAAGATCTATAATAATAACATTCGGCAAGCTATGATGTAGATAGACACGGGTTAGGAACCTATTCAACGTTACATACACTGGCTAATTGCTATATATTGCTGTGCCATGAGGATCGCGTTGTATCGTTAAGGGGCTTCACTCGGTTAATGCTTGCCGAAATGGCGCCATCGTAGGTACTATGTAGTTGTCAAACACCTGGCAGCCGGGGCACTCTTCTAATTAAATTGCAAGTAGGATTCTAATATGATGTGTCGTTGGGATAGATCTCTACGATCGTAAACTTGGCAGAGGTATGAATATTAGGCGCTCCGTACCCGAGAGACTATGTCCATAACTGGCAGTTGCTTGTAATTATTGTTTACTCAAAACTTCTTTGCGCTGTGAACAAGATTTAAGAATTGTTTATCGCCAAACTGGCCAGTCATATTAGTTCGGCTAGACTTAGTGGCTAAAAGCCACGATGTAGGATGAGACACGGTGGATTACAGGGAAAATGACGAGCGCGGATCATACCGAACAAGCTAGCGCGTTTATGGATAGCTGCATGAGCTTAAAATAAATATCTTTTTGGGGATAGCCTATAATATCTTATATAATTATATTATTTCTTATTTCTTATTTCTTATACTGATAGAATCATTCTTTTTGGATACAAGACATCTTGTAGATTTCTAAGTTATGACATAATAATACTATACCTAATATGTAGTATATAGCAACTGATTGAATGTCCCTTCCTTAATGCAAGGGGTATGAAGTCAGATCCATGGATGGACCTCGCCCCCGCCTCCGATTCTCCACATCTAGGCAGGCTTGGCCGGAGGGCAATCGCTTCCATCGATCGAGACTACCCCGGCAGCCTGGTATGGCTGTATGGGAACCTTACAAGTCAAAAGAAACCCAATACTGAATTTACTTATGCCTATCTGGGTAGGTAAATGAGAGCAAATGTTTCTGGGGAATTTCTACTAGGTACCTAGTAGTTAGCTATTCCTGCTCTTATTTTAGATTTTTACTAATCCCCTTTGGTCGTATGATCCTCCACTTTAATTCCTCGTTATGCAGCCACCCATTCCATCAGAACCCGAAGATCGACCTAGTCTCACCAACAACACCATTACATCACTTTCATTATAGTGAATATTATTAGAAAGGCACAATAGCAACCCTGGAAGTTAGTCGAGTTCCGACGATCCACTCGAATTTTTCCTCTCATTTCCTTCGTTCCATTAGCACTCTTTCACATCTCGCGCACATTTGGACGAGGGCTACAGAATCCAAAGATCATGACCGAAACAGCAGCTAGTTCACCTGTCTTTTCCCCTTTCTCTTTCCTCCCCCCGGAGCTACGCGATCAGATATGGCGTGATGCTCTACCTGGCGAATTCGGGCCAGCCTTGTTCATCTACAGAAAAGGATATTGGCGTCCTCGACACTTGACAGAATCTGACGAGGGATTCGACCCGTCCAACGATGAGCACAACTTGAACTTTGAGTTTCGGTACGACTTATTAGATGATGTCCAGTTCGAGCTACCGCTAGCCTTTGTCAACCGTGAGGCCCGCGACATCGCCCTAGCATGGGCTCGCGAGCAAGGCTTCAAGGCGCGGCCTCGTAAGGACAGCCAGTACCCTCTCTTCCAGCGCCCTTTCGATCCATCTCGCGACGGGCTATTCGTCCCTTATGATAAATGGGACGAGTTTCGCTGCGAGCCCGACGATCGGCTGTGGGAACCGGATCTCTACGGAAAGCTAGTCAGCATTGAAACGGACCCGACATGCATCGCTATACCAGAAGAACTATTCCGCAAGGAGGAAGCCTTGATATCGGAGATGCTCCGATACTTCTATCATATAGAAGTACTCCTTGTCGTCGTCGGTGAACAACCGGCTCCACTACCCGCAGATACAACGGAGCGGTGGGAGTTCGAGAATGTGCCAGAAGGGACGTTCCTCTGGGATAGTGAAAATGGGTGGATTGGAATTGAGGATGACATACATCTCAAGGAAAAGAAGAGGAACCCGTATAAGTTAACGGATGCAATCATGCATGAACTAGACATCACACTTCCCCAGAATGACATCACCAAGTTTGAGATACGCCATGTGGTTGCGATTAGAAGGTAGACGGAACTTGTTAAGTTGGATTGTATAATAGTTTCATTCGTGTGTATTACTAAAGGATAGAAATTCAGAACCTATATATCTATTTGTTCGTGAGGTATATACATATATACCTAGTAGCTAAATAAATACCTAAGTATGGGATTCGTATGGAAAGGGTTTGAGTGCCGAAAAAAAAACGATCAGACCGTCGGGTGAATCGAACCCTCGAGCGGAGCTCACTAGTGATCTTAGAGCTATAGCAATGGAGTCGATTGTAAGCACCGCCATACCGACCCGGACCTTGCATCTCCTCGGCATTCCTCGCCGTTATAGTGCCAGAGCTTGTTATGGAATATATGGCTTGGTATGCGAATGAATTACCAACCATAACCCATCGAGAAGAGATCCACTTCGGTCTTTAGTAATATAAAGATGAATATTACGATCAAGACATTTAGACTTAATAAAGTCTACCATACCAACTCTATCTTCTCCCATGAAATGCGACAATATCAACTCTTTCGGCATGATAGCTTCGGAATCGCCTAGATAATTCCCTAGTCGGTTACATAACGGGGCAAAATCATTCCAAGGCGACCCCCTATGCGATAAATCATGCCTGAAATGAAGGGATTCGAGCGATTCGGGTAGAACATCAGAGAGCTCGGGCGCGCTTCTTTCGTTCCAGCCTAGAAGTACTTCTGGAGAAAGTTCTAATGACCTAAGTCTCGTATAAGAGCGTAAAGAGCCAAGTTTACGCGATAAAGCATACCCCGCTTCTTCCCCTGTTCTAGTTCTGAGAGCTTGCGTACTGTTGAGGTCAAAATCGACCTCTATTTTCAAGCTTACCAATGTGAAACAACTGTTTTCCAATGCATGCCCTAGATCTTCACTATCCAGGCAAGATCCAGGGGAGTCGTTCCCGACTTCGACACAGAGGAAAAATAAAAGGCGTAACTCTTCAATTCGAGGCACGGCAGCTAAGATCTTGGTTAGATGGTTGGGATTGAAGCAAGATTCGGAAAGACTGAGCTGTATGATGTTGTTATTTATCGGGAAGCTCAACGATCGTAAAAGACTTTGGGGGCCTTCTTGCAATGTTAAATCGAGGCTTTTCATATACGGTAATTCGAGAGCCCCTTGGAGCAGGGAAACTCCAACATCAGTTTGTCCGGCAATATGACGAGTACGTCCAACTAACCATTGGTACCTTGTATCTTTCACGGCGACCCTCAATCTCTGTAGATGTAAGAGGGAAAGAAGTGACTCGTTGAGATCTTGTATTGCGGAGTCTTCCAAGGCGTATTCATGGGCAATATAAACATCCCGGAGGTTCACACACTTTCTGATGACGCTAGCGAGCATCCGAAGCTGGGAAGATACTTCATCGAGTGGCGGAAGAGCACCTTGGGTGAATTTCCGTAAATAGAATAAGACATGTAGCTTTTTGACAAGCAAGGCGAATCTCGGTCCTTCTAATAAAGTTTGGCACAGCGAGTGAAACCTTGGGTCGCCATTTGTAATTGTCCAAGATGTCACTGTGAAAGCGTCTTCGAAAAGGTCCAAGGCAATCGATTCATAGAGCAATTCACTTCCAACTCGATAGATATCCCGAGAAACTAGACATAGTGCTGCTAGATCGTGTTTGTTTGTATGCCCGAATATGATCCGTAAAATTTCCGGTGGGAGATACTGCGTGAGCATTTTGCCCAGGATGCTATAAAATTGGGAAAGTTGTGTTTGAGTTGGATTAAACCGGGCGTGGGCTCGTCTTCACTTATAAATGTTGCTTGATGGAATCCTGATAGATAAGCTGACGCGTACATTGATCCTTCGCTACATGGCGCCCAGTGTCAGTGTAGAAAGTCAGATTGGATTAGGACTCGACGGATCGGGGGTGTAGACTATATTGTTGGAAGTCGAGCTTGAAGCGGTGCATCTTCTAGGCAAATAAAAAAATTATTTGAAATATCTAATTACTTAGGTACGTTACTAGGTATCAGGAAATAGAGGGTAAGAATATTATCATAAATGGTAGTTGGGAAATAGGACCAGAGAGTGGGAGGGGTTACTCCAACTGATATAGTCACGTGACACCCCCGCGGCGTTCCTCGCCCTGTCGTACAGAGTTGGTAGCGTTGAAGGCTATCCGCTGTGTGACACAGAGCGAGGAGCCTTCGCAAATTGTAAGAGTAGTATTCTACATAAAAAGGTGGAGCTATTCCTTGCCTAGATTAGCAGTTATCCATTGAAACTTATATCCTGCTTTGTTACCTCTAAACTGATACCATTTCTTTTCGATCTCCCTTTAACTTTTAAGTGAAGAAAAAAAGGGGGTAAGCAATATTCCGGGGAAATAGGCACCTAGTACTAGGTACTTACAGTGGCTTTATTACGTAATCGAGCCCAAACCCATTAAACCGTTCAACCGCGTCGCGAATTAAAAGAGTGGGACCGTATCGCCCAAGCTCGCGTCACCTTACATCCCATTTTTTCTGGAGAAGGAGTTGATTGATACGTTCAGCCTTCTTTTGTCACTCCATCTTTCACTTTTTCCTTCACCACAACTTTTAACCGCCATCCATCTTCGTTTCATCTGTCATCTTTCGCAAACGACTTTCGGGTCAACTATAAAGATGGCAGACATCAAGATCGATGGCAAGCTCTTCCAGGAGCGCATTAATCATTTTGTCAATGCCTGGAAAGCCGATAAACGCGCTGGAGATGCTGTCTTCAATGGCGCATCTTCTATTCTCATCAATATGGGCAAGGTCGAGGAGAATCCCGATTTCCAGAAGAATAATGCTATGCACGTACGTTAATTCCACCCTCTTCACTTTCTTCGCTCTTCGCGCCTAGATCAATTCGAATAGATGAATACTGACCCGCTTCACCTTTTATTTAGTTCTGGTTGCTCGGCTACGAGTTTCCTACTACCCTCATGCTCCTGACTCTCGACACACTCTACGTGGTCACGACGGCCAAGAAAGGTGGCGACCGCCCATTCCCAAATTTTAATCACCTATGCGACCGCGCGACTAACGATTATATGTAGCTAAGCACTTGGAGCCTCTAAAAGGCGGAAGGTTTCCTATCGAGCTTTTAGTTCGAGGAAAGGATGCGGCTGCGAATGAGAAACATTGGACCAAAGTCACCGACACCATCAATTCTGCAGGAGTGAGTAATACCCGTCTGCTCCGTGTTCGTCTCTTTCATTAACAGGGAGTTTTAGAAAAAAGTTGGTGTCATTACCAAAGATAGGTCGGGCGGTCCCTTCGTCGATGAATGGAAAAAGATCTTCGGCGAAAAGTGTAAAGATGTGGAGGAGGTCGACGTATCTACTGCTTTATCGACAGCCGCCTTATCCGTCAAGGATGAAACCGAACTACGAGCGATGCGAGCTGCGTCCAAGGCATGTGTTGCGCTGATGACACCATTCTTCCTAGATCAGATGTCCGATGTTCTTGATCAAGAGAAGAAGGTGAAACACAGTGCACTCGCCGACAAGGTCGATAGGAAACTTGATGATGAGAAGTGGTGGAAGACAGTTGAATTACCTAACAAGCAGAAACTACCTTCCGACTTCGATCCATCGTCTCTAGATTGGTACCTTGGTCCCGCCGTGCAAAGTGGCGGCAAATATGACCTGAAGCTTCAGTCAGAGCCTACTGGCGATAACCTCCACCCAGGCGTTATTATCGCCGGCATGGGTCTTCGATATAAGTCGTACTGCTCTTCCATCGCGCGAACCTATTTGGTCGATCCGAACAAGACCCAGGAAAATACCTACAAATTCCTCTATACCATCCACAATTTGGTCCTAAAGGAGATAAGAGACGGTGTGGCTGCCAAGGAAATATACGGCAAGGCCATGAGCTACATCAAGTCCAAGAAGCCCGAGTTAGAGAAACATTTCCTGAAGAATGTCGGAGCGGGTATCGGCATTGAGAGCAAAGACCCAACCTTGCTACTGAGTGCCAAGAACCCGCGTACTTTGAAAGATGGCATGACGCTGTGCATAACAACTGGCTTCACTGACATAGAGAACCCGTCGCCAAAGGACAAGCTTAGCAAGACCTACTCCCTAGTCCTTACCGACACTATCCGAGTGACCAACAGCGATCCCGTCGTATTCACCGGAGACGCTCCTAGCGACCTCGATGCCACTTCTTTCTTTTTCAAGGATGACGAGGAGATGCAGCCCACCCCAAAGAAGGAAAAGAAGGACTCCCGTGTGGGCGCTGTGGCCACTAAGAACATAACCAGTACCCGACTCAGATCCGAGCGTACTACCCAGGTAGACGAGGACCAAGAGAAAAGGCGCAGGGATCACCAGAAAGATCTTTCTTCTAAAAAACAGAAGGAAGGTATGGCTCGATTCGCTGAATCTACAGGGGGACCGGATGGTGCCGAGGTGAAAAAGTTCAAGAAGTTCGAGTCGTATAAACGAGAAAACCAGATGCCTCTTAAGGTAAAGAATCTGGAGATACTTGTCGACCAGAAGAACCACACCCTCGTCCTCCCCGTCATGGGCCGACCGGTGCCTTTCCATATCCACACGATCAAGAACGCTAGCAAGAATGACGAGGGCGATTGGTCATATCTGCGGATCAATTTCCTTTCTCCTGGTCAGGGAGTAGGTAGAAAGGATGATCAGCCGTTTGAGGATGCTTCGGCCCAGTTCGTTAGGAGCCTGACCTTCCGTTCTCGTGACGGTGATCGGTACGAAGAGATTGCGGCGCAGATTTCTTCCATGAAGAAGGAGGCTACCAAGAAGGAGCAAGAAAAGAAGGATATGGAGGATGTTGTTGAACAGGAGAAGCTGGTCGAAATAAGGAGTGAGTTCATCTACATTTTGAAACTGATCCCATACTAACCCAGCCATAGATCGACGCCCTCCTGTCATGGACAACGTATTTATACGCCCCGCGATGGAAGGCAAACGTGTTCCTGGAAAAGTCGAGATTCACCAGAATGGTATTCGGTATCAATCACCGCTTAACACCCAGCAGAGAGTCGACGTACTTTTCTCTAACATCCGCCATCTTTTCTTCCAACCTTGCGCCCATGAGCTCATCGTGATAATTCATCTGCACCTGAAAGACCCCATCATCATTGGCAACAAGAAGAAGACCAAGGATGTACAGTTCTACCGGGAAGCTACAGACATTCAATTCGACGAGACTGGTAACCGAAAGCGGAAGTACCGTCACGGAGATGAGGACGAATTCGAACAGGAGCAAGAAGACCGTCGGCATAGAGCAGAACTCGATCGCCAATTCAAGAGTTTCGCTGACAAGATTGCCGAGGCGGGTAAGAATGAGGGCGTCGAGGTCGACATGCCGCTTAGAGAGCTCGGGTTCAACGGCGTCCCGTTCCGAAGCAACGTCACGATTCAGCCCTCCACTGATTGTCTTATTCAACTCACCGAGCCACCTTTCCTGGTTATCACCTTGGATGACATTGAAATTGCGCATCTGGAACGTGTGCAATTTGGCCTGAAGAACTTCGACTTGGTATTCGTGTTCAAGGATTTTACTCGGGCCCCCGCTCACATCAACACAATTCCTGTCGAGTCTTTAGAAGATGTCAAGGAATGGCTAGATTCTAGTGATATCGCATATACTGAAGGTCCTTTGAACTTGAACTGGCCTACGATCATGAAGACCGTTACGGCCGATACCCACCAGTTCTTCGTGGACGGTGGCTGGTCTTTCCTGCAAAACGAGAGCGATGACGATGACGATCAGGAAGAGGAGGAAGAATCCAACTTCGAGATCGATGAATCTGATCTTGAGGAAGTGAGCGAATCCAGCGAAGATGACTCAGATTTCGATAGCAACGCATCTGATGAAGCTAGCGAGGAAGGCTCGGATGAGGATGACGAAGGTGAAGATTGGGATGAGCTCGAGAAGAAAGCGTCACGAAAGGATCGCGAGAGGGCGGATTCCGAGGAAGAAGACCGCAGCCGCGCAAAGCCCAAGAAGCGACGCCACTAAACGTCTCAATAGGAGTTTGCGGAACCTGTCTTAGGATAGGGATCTAAACTTCAAGTTGCTAGGTCCAAAATTTCACTAGTTGATAGGTTCCTTAGGAGTTGAAGGTAGTGCCGCGTCCCCCATCTACCTGATCGAGCTACTGGTTTCGAGCTATGAGCTTTCAATTTGCTATCTCGAGACGAGATTCAGGGTGGTCGGACGAAGTGCATGGCTCTTTCTAGTTACTTTAGCTGAATGGCTCTGGGTAGAGCTCTACTTGTACTGGTAATGAAAATGAATTTGATGGATTTCTGAAAACTTTGCGGTTCCTGGTATGTGTTGTCTACTATTCAAGTAACATTGATATTCTAGCTTGGCTTTATATTCGCTATTTCGATTGAAGTCTATGGATCCGCTTCGACTGTAAGTAATCCCCCGACGTTTTATCTTCAAATAGGCTTAAAAGGATGGTGTTAGAAAAGTGCCTCTGTGCTGACTTCAATATTGCATGACTAAGCAGACTGTATAAAATGACTAATCAAAGAAATCGCTTACGTAACACAGCGGATGCCAAGTGTTCTAGTCACGGTGCGATACAGTAAAATTAGCACATGGTATCTCCTCTGACTCTATTCTCTGTTAGGATAATGACTTCCTAGGTACAAGTCGTTCAGTGGAATTCTAAATTGGCAAAAAATTCCCAAGTTATGTCATGTCATTGAATTACATCATGCGGAGTACACGAATATGTCTGTAATTCTCACAAGGTACATAACCTCATACCCTCTATCCCTTTTAACCCCCTGTCATCAGCCTAACCAGTCCACACAGCCGGTCCCGGAGCCGTGTACGTAGTAGGAATGGGGTAATACGACCACATCAGACCTGGGTCGTTAGCCTGATACGCGCCGGGGAACGCGACGAGAGGTCCAGGAGTCCCGCTTCCGCCGCCGGTGATCTCGACCTGCGCGCACGAGAGGTACATCTGCGCGCCGCCGACGGACTGCGCTTGGTGCAGCGCGATGGATTCCACGCGGATTAAGTATTTGCCGCTGGGCACGGCTTTGGGGATTGTTACGTTGACGACTTTTTTGTCTGTTGGGGGTTAGCATGGGTATTCGTTTTAGGGAGGTAGAAAGAAGGGGTAAAATAGGGGTAAGGAGCACGAACTATAAGCAGGCCAAGTAGCCTCGCTAGAACCTAGAGGAGGCACGGCAGTGATGCTCCCGATCTTAAACCACACGTTGCCGGCGGGCTCCCAGGTGTTGATGTCGGCGCCCTCGGGCACCTTCGCCATGTAGAACTGCACGGGCCCGAAGTGCGATACCGCGGCGTTGGCTACGAAGCCTAGCTCTGAACCTGCGGCTACGGTTGCGGTGTTCGTCCCTGCGCGCGCTTGGTAGCAGCGCATATCTGGGCTGCTGACGCTTGTTACGCCACCGTTCGATTGGTAGTTCTTCGTCATTCGGATGGAGGTCCATTCTGCGGCTTCTTGCTGCCCGTCGATGACGAGCTTGGAGAAGCGGTCTTTTTTGGTGGTGTTGTGTTAGTAATGTCGATGTGTGTTAAGGTGGATGGAGGGATAAGGGGGTGCTTACAATGCGCCTGGGCGGCGCTGGCTAGCGCGAGCAGAGTGAGTAACTGCATCTTGCGTTTAGGTATCTTGAAAAGCTTGAATGTTTAGATCTAGGGGAATAGATCGTTATCCGGTGGGAGAGACACGCTCTGATGGGAGAGACAGGCCGACATGTTGATATACGCCACGAGACGCCGCGGTATACCACGAGGAACAGGTGTCAAATCCCGGAAAGCAGTTCCTCGCCAAGACGAAGCACTATCGCCGAAGCCAATAGCCGCATCGTCATCTGCACCCCAGATATGAATCCCGCGAGCTAGTATAATGTTAGGGGTAATTTTAGACGATGGTTAAAATACCCGGCTGTAAATGAGAGGTCTCGCTCGGTAGGAAGACTGAGCCAATGGAATTCGTGGAATATTACCCGGGCGACGAAATACGAATACCCTCTTCGACGGCCGTCTAGGGGGGGGGGGGGGACGATTATTGTAGCTTTGTAAGCTTCCTAGTGCTCTTGTTCTTGCTGTCACCTAAGTCACACTAAGGAATATGTCCAAGTGCCTACCTAGATACCCTATCCGGTAACCAGGGCGCCCGCTTGTCCGACTGTAATGTTTAGAACTCTAAGGTATCTTCTGACCAAGATTATTAGTAATATAGATGTCTAATTCTATTACATCGTGACGCCATCAATCTCATCCCATAACTCCAATCCCACCTAGTATCCTTGACGTCAGTGATATTAGTACTCCTTAAACGAAAGTTAAGCTGTAAGAAGGATGCAGTTAAACATCCTATTCAACCCTCATTCAAATCTTAGCCTTGATCTTGGCCAAGAATTCAGATCCTGTGTCTTCGAAGGGTTTGGCACCCAGTTTATGCCAAGCCCCCGCGGCCATTAGGGCTTCGTCCTTTTCTACCGCTGGGAAGAGAAACTCAGTCTTTCCATCGCCAACATTCGCAACTGACTTATCCTACATTAAGCTGGAGTCAGTACGGTTTAAGTTGACATATGTTAACTCAGAAAAGAGTGAATTGAACTTACAAGTCCCAAAGTCAGCTTAATCATGCCATCCATCCAATGTGGGATGTATTTCTCCCTCGGTATCTTGCCGTCGGTACCGGAAATCACGTTATAGGCAACAACCTGAGCTTGACGCATCGCAGACCGCGAGTTGGGATGTGTCGTGTTAGTCTCAGATACATCACCACAGCAATAGACGTTAGGTAGCGAGTCATCCTGTATCTGTAGGGTCGGCTTGGTGAGAATGTGGCCTGACTCCGAGATAGACGCCGGACTTAAAGCAGCAAGAAGCTTAGAGTCGGGCCGCTGTCCAGTGCAGTTCACCTTTATGTTTTGTCAGCTTAAAAATTGAACGGAAGGAGAAAAAAATGTGCACAAACCAAGTAATCGCACACAATCTCCTTGCCACTCTTCAAAACGGCAATTCCCTTTTCTTTATTCTCGCTGACCACTCTATCGCCGGTGATGAGTTCAATCCCGAGCTCTTCAATTCCTTTCCGCGCTGTAGTCTGTAGTTCCGGTCCGAAACGATGCATAACCGCATCTCTCGAATGCACCAAGACGACCCTCTTCTCCGGGTACTTCGACTTCGCGTCCGTCGCCAACTCAACGCCGGCAGCTCCTCCACCCACAATAACTAGATCCTTAGACTCACGGATCCGCTTCTGCATCTCCCTCATAAGCTCCATTCCTTGGACCTTGTTGTCGGCCGGTACACGGCTAGGCAGAGAGTCTGTAGCACCTGCGCCGGTAGCCACAACTAGGAACTCGTACGGGATCTCCTCGCCACCGGACTGCAAGCTTACACTTTCGCGCGAGATGCTCGCGACGCGGTCCCTAATCCAGGCGACTTTACCTCCGTCGGCCTCTAGTGAGCCGGCGGGAAGGTATCCGCCGAACGGGATGAAGACCTTGTGCTCATGGCCTTCTACGACGCAGAATCGGGGTAAGACCCAGGTAAAGTAGAAACGATCACGGGGTTCGATGACGACAACGCGGTATTCTGAGTTGGGCAACAAGTACTGCGCAATAGTCCGCGCAGCCGTGTAACCCGCGATGGAAGCCCCCACAATAACAATATTTCGGGGTTTCTTCGGCTCCGAGGAAGATGAGGCTTTAGACGATGACATCGAGTGTCCTAGAAGTTTCAGGCGGAAGGATAGTGAACGCCGGAGAGCTGAGATGAGAAACGACAAGACGTAGCCGACGCCGTCGATTATAAGGAGCGGCTTTTCCAACATCTTTACCTGTATCCGGAATCCGGATGTGTCGGGTCCAAATATGTGTATAACCGGAGACGGAGAATCTAACAAGTCCTTTGCTGTCGCTTATATCGTCTAAATATCATAAAAAACATATAAATCCCGACAAGTACTGTTTAACATGAATGGGTATAAAAAGGGAAAAAAGGACAACAAGATGGGAAAGAAGAGAGAAAAGGAATGAAAACCAGTATTTTATGAGCAAGAATACAAAGTACCAACGAAGGATGACTGGTGACTTCCTAAGCGATCCAAGGGTTCTGCCTACTGCACTCTCGGATCAGATAAGATTAGATCGCCACGCGGTTTCAGCTTGACCGCGCTAATTGGCTCGCCATCCCCATTTTGGTATAAATTGGTCTCAGCCCGAGTCCACAATCGGCTCGGAGCTCGGAGTCGGCAAAGATGGAACGGATTTCTCGGTGAATACACGTTTTGACACGCAATCACAATCTGCAGTCTGACCAACAACTAACAACCAACCACCAACAGTCCCGCGCCTCGGCCTTCTTTTTTATATCTATCCAGAACGAGGGCCGAATGATGAGATGTGGCCACTTCTTTGTACTTTTCTGACATCCTCCTAACTCGTTGGAAACTCCTTTAATATTTCCTCCATTGGAACTCGCGTCCGATTTCCTAAAAAGTTCATCTTCGGTTAACTCCAAGTCGTTCTCCCGTACCTAGACAACTTGTTTAAAAACAAGTCGGCTCTCGGTAATGTTTTCGACGTCATAATCATAGATCGCAGTGGCAGCAATGCGGTCGTTCAGAGCATCTTTGTAACATATACAAAGGTTCGGATCAAAAGTTCGGAAGTTCCTTGCCCAGTGCATGATGAGGTAAGCAATTACTTCATACTGTATTAAGTCCAGGCTAAAGCCGAGACCTAATAGTGATCTATCCGCTAAACTCTAGTGCATAACCGCTATAATTTAAGCCTTCTTAGGGGGCTTAACCACTGAAGAAAACCACCATGTTCCGCAAACCTACAGCGAGCCTCCAGCGAGCTAACTGCCACTATCACTCACTCATAACGCAGTCCCAAACTACGGACTACTCCCCTAATAGAACCCAGTGGAGCGTTTGCTTCTCCATGAATAATCAATCCCGCACCAGCATTCATAGGTATCTAGAATTCGACATAATGATCCCTGATCATCGGTTCCATCACGGATGGAGCAAGACGGGCGTGGATCATTCGGAGGACACTTCGAAGTGATACATCGCCCTCGTTTCTACACTTTTTCTGTATTGAGCTCATGATTTCTGGGTCGACTGTGTTCTGGATCCAGTCCACCGTCTCCTTGTAGTTGGCTCTTTCTTCGGCGGAGATAGACGCTGCTATTTTGAACTGCTTCAGGGCAGTGTCGAGCTGGGCATAGATCTGACCCTCGGTAGGTTCAGTGATCGGGCGTTTCCCCTTGCTGGGGCTTATATCCTTTTCCCAGGCCTCAACCCTTTTTTTGGCGCGATCAACTAGCTCCTGACGGGCTGTCTCGTAGGTAGGGATATCAGCAGCGGAGACGAACTTTCTGCTTGGTTTTGCGGGGTTCGGCATTATTAGGTTGATCTCGTCCCAAGTGCCTCGTGAGAGGGCGAAAAACTGAAGGGCTGCAATCCATGCGGGGTAGTCCGACTTTCTCGTGAGCTTAGGACCCGCCTGCGATTTGTTGTTGGCTGTTTGGGAAGACATAGCAACGAGGATATGGCTGACACTGATATTCTAGGTATGTAGGTAGGTAATGCGGAAGAGATTTTATCGGAATAAAGACACTATAGATCTTCTGAAGCACCGGCTATAAGCGCAAAAAGGGCCTATAACCACTAGGGCGTCTAGATTCATGTGCAAGAACGATATAACTATTAGAAAGAAAGGAGTGTTGCCCGTGAGGAGCAACTCGGAGCAATATCCCCGCTCGGCTGACCGTATCACGTGACCTTCCGGATCTCGGGGTATGCAGATGCGGGTAAGAAACTATCTACCTACCAAACGAAAAGTCGCGACATGATTATTATTATTCTATAATGAATTCACCTACTTCCCGAAATTTATGCACTAGGTGCAATGTCCTCCGATTCAATGATTCCGCATTCGGATATGGTGTTCATGGTGAATCAGGAAGACAGCATTTCCAAATCCAAACCCCTAAAAACGCTCACTCATTCCTGGATTTCTCGCTGAAGGACCGATTGCCAAAGCTGCCTATAATTTCCGGGTCTGTTCAGAATGGATGCGCTTTTTGTGCGATCCTTAGAAAATTAATCACCAAAAGCTGCTCTTATCTCCCTGAACAGGAAATCCATATTCGGCTCCAGCTTGTGTTTTCTCCCGAGGGGAGATTCATGTCTGTCTTGGCTCATGTTGGCCTACAACTGGAACAAGGATCAGATGGTATGCTCTAATATTAATAGTATACCATAGGCACTTTTGCTTATGGTGATTTGTTGTCTATTGATACACTGACTTATGCTATCTTTCCATCAGAAATCCTGCTTATGTTCGGTGTTGATGGAGACCCTTATGGTATGCCTAAGCCAATCTGCAGGTCATCTCACAAGGCTCATCTCTAATGTTGACAACCCCCCCAGACCCATGCACCCAATGGCTTCGTCTCCAGTCCGCCCCCGAAGACCACATATTCTGCAAGAAGAATGTCGAGAAGATCGGTAATATTCTTCAGGATATCGAGTCTGAAGAAAACCGGAATACGCCGTTCTATCCTACCAGGCTCATAAATGTCGGCACCGGAGATGACGATACCTGTCATCTCGTGATTACAGATCCCGGTCTCCTTAAAGCCAAGGGAGCCAAGTACGCTGCTCTAAGTTACTGCTGGGGACCGCACGAAGACGCAAAAACGCAATTCAAGACCGAGCGAGCTAACCTTCCCAATCGTATCGCTGGTTTCAAGTCCGAGATAACTTCCCCCGCCATGCGGGAAGCCGTGGAAGTATGCCGTAGCCTAGACATACCATATATCTGGATCGACGCAGTCTGCATCGTCCAAGATGACAAAGAGGACTGGGAAAGGGAAGCCGCGCAGATGACGGACGTCTACCAGAACGCCTGTCTTACGATCTGCACCCCGACTTCGACGTCTTGCCGCGAAGGATTCTTAGGGCCGCGGGTTTCGGCCCGGATCCCTTTCCGCTCCGGGATTGATGTTGAGGTGGTGGGGTTTTACAATATCAGGCCATGCGGCGCCATCGGCGATATCCGGAGCGCGGAGGGTGACTATGAGAGTTTCGATAATAGCGACACGGGTCCGCGAGGTCTTAGCAATTGGTGGAAGCGTGGGTGGACGTTCCAAGAGCTAGCTCTTTCGAAGCGGGTTTTGCTTTTTGGCATTAAGTTGCATCTCGTGTTCGAAGATAGGTTCTGGTCCGAGGGCGACGAGTCGCTGACGGAAGCGGTGGAAGACGAGGATGCGGCGGCGGGGATGGGGGGAACGTTTGCGGTTATTGCTGTTGCGGGGGCGCTTGAGTCGAGGGAGGACGAGAGCATGTGGATGTCGATGGTGGAACAGTATACGGAGCGACAGCTTACGTTTGAGTCGGACAAACTTCCCGCTATGGGAGGTCTTGCGAAGATTGCGGTGCGTGGTAATGGGGACGGATATCTCGCGGGTATTCGCAGGGAGTCGCTTCATCGCGATTTATTCTGGACCCCTGCTATAGCGTCGGATGCTGGAGGTGAAGTGAAGCCCAAAGCATCATTTGATGAACTAATGAAGTCTCTAAACGAGCCAGAACCATATATCGCACCATCTTGGAGTTGGGCACGTTGGAGGGGCAAGGTTCGCTTTGATGAATCGCCGGCCCCTTATGGGGACCACGTACCTGTGATGGGAGTCCATGGGAAGCTTGAAGAGGCTTACAGTGGGGTAGAGGCGAGGACATCCACTTCAAAACTCAATCCTTTTGGTCAGGTCACCGAAGGCAGTCTGAGACTTACCAGCAAAGTGGTTCCTATTCTACAGAGACTTGAACGCCAAGAGGGATTTGACAACCACTGGGAGATGTGCAATGAAAACGGACAATATGTTGCGAATCTTACTTTCGACTGGGATGAACCGAAGAACGTGGTTCCGTTCGAGAATCTATCGTTGGTACTGATAGGGTCGTATTGGAGTTGGCAGGCGTATAATATGGCACTTCTATACGACAATGCGGAGGGAGATAGTGAAGAAGATGAAGTTATTAGCGATTATGATGAAATAAATGTGGATGTGAATATGGATTCGAGCGAAGATGGCGATGAGCAGATGGACGACATCGATAGCGAAAGTGAAGAAATCAGTTTTGAAGAGGCACAAGTGAGAGATGCGAATGCTGGTAGATTCGCATATGGCTTGATAATTCACCCTGCAAATGCGAAGGGGAAGTTCTTTAGGGTTGGCATTTTTAGCTCCTGGCCAAAAGGGGCAGGGGGCTTAAAGGGGTATTTTGAAAACCAACCATCCACAACCGTAGAGATCATATGAAAGGATTATCTTCCAAACTTCCGAAGGCTAAAACTAATGGTTATCTAAATACGACCGCTTCACGTGGACTTCTAGGATTGATTTGAGCGACTATGAACGGAATACGAAGCAAATCAATAGGCTTTTGTGAGAACCAGTACCTTCCGGTATGAACTGATTAGCATGTTAGGTGCATGCAATCACAGTGAAGTGTGGTTAACGAACCCACATATCTGCGAGATGTTTTGCAGCTGTCCAATTACTATAAATATGTACCCAATCTGCATACACGGCCGCTGACACGTCATAAGTCATACTCACTGGAGCTAGACAGCTGGCGGGGACTCATATTGATTGAGGTGCCATTCATATCTGGGAACTCAATAACGGGGAATCTTTCTAAAGACCAAATCTTAAGATATAACAAAACAAACATACAAATACTATATCAAGGAACCACATCATATTAATCACGAGGATCGTCGCAAGACGATAAACTTCAAATGATGACGCCAATGAAGCCAGAGGCTCTCTGGAATTGCGATCCAAAATCTATCCATAGGCAATTGTTGAATAAGACGCCTAAGCTCTTTGCCGAAGCCGACAATGTGGAGATTTGGAAAACACCGAAAGCTGTCATCGTTCCTGGAGTGGACTATAGTGAGTACCGATAAGATTTTGGAAGATATCTCCCATCACTTCTTGCAGATTCTAAATAATTGAATACCCACAGAAGTCGAGCAGCGTAAACTTGATGATCAAGATATGAAATCGCTCTGGGAACATAATCGACAGGTATGTCACTTCAGTCATGCTCATAATCTACAAAAGCTTACATTTAGTTAGTTTCGCGATGTTCTCTAGTACGTATTCACCGTACTCACCTACTTGTAAATCAGTTACATACAATGCTTACCTTTTCGTCTCATATGGTAGTATCATCGAACAAGGCAACTTGTGGAACCGACTTCTAATCACGAAAGAGACATGGACCAACCTCATAACGAAACATAATGTCTTCCCCTATTTTACCGAATCCATCCTCAACTTTGGCCCATGGGAAAAAGACGATGACAGCACCTCGAATAACTTCCATTCGCGGGATCCATTGAACGGAAGCGGTGATAGTAAGTTATTTTTTATGATTTAAACAGTTCATCTCATTTGACCATAATGTATAGTTGAAATATGTTACACCATCAGCTATCTCAATCGGGACGACGCGGCGGACGGAACCGACGATTCGTGGTCCTTCAGACAAACCTCTGTGTATAATCGGATGCATTCTCGAAGTTTTTCATCCGTCTGGATATTAGTTAAGCCCTCTCCAAACCTCAAGGCTCGTTTGCCAGAAAAGCTCAACGAATTTTGGTACGATGATGAGTTTCGGTACTCCCGTCATCCATTGATCCACGTCATGATACTCTTCATTTCCCTTTACGGTTGGCGCGATTACATAGTAACTCTGAATTCGAAAATGGAACAATTTGTATGTCAGTATCAATCAAAGCGGACACGAGGAGAGCTAATAACCACTGGGAATATAGGAAGGCAAATCCTTCTTCTCGGATACGGATGTTGTCACCCACAACGACTATAAACAGAGCTTTGAAGATTTGCAGAAGCTTCAACGACTTCGGCGAGACTTGTCGAAGGCCGCATTTATCCTAGATGATACTGCGGAACTCAGCCGGAGAATCCGCGGAATACTCCCAAAGATGACTCTCCGGATGAGACCAGAAATTATGGTAGCCATTTTTGAAGAATTGGATGATTTCGACGTAGAAATAAGATACATGAAAAGCTGCATCATGGGACTTAGGGAGCGCACATCCGATGCAACTAAATTAGTCAGTCAACAAATGTTAAGATTACGTTTTGATTCATCCCGTTAACCTCTCTTAACAACAGTTCTCAAGCATATTAGACCATCTCAGTGGAAAGTTAAGTCTGAGAAATGCTCTTGCGAGCGAGGCATCTCAATCAACAAGCGCTCAGTCTCTAAGTGTCATGACCGCGATGGCGGTAAACGGCCAATTAGGGCACGAACTTCAAAGGGAAACCTCAAGCAACATTCGCACTCTGACACTAGTTGCATCTCTATACTTCCCGGCATCTTTGTTAGTAGTAAGTTACAGCCGGAAGATATATAATTTAAGATAGTTGTGGTATGCCTTGGTGGCTAACAAGTATTTAGTGGATATTTAGTTCGAATTTTACCGACTTCAAATCTGGAACAACTATCGACCTTAAACCTTTCTGGAGGTTCACATTCATACTAGTTCCAGCCGTTGTGGTGATCTTATCCATCGTGTTCGTTGTCCAAAGTGTGTTAAGGTATGAGGAGAGGGATATATCCACAAGGAAAAGGAGGTGGGGAAAGGGATGGCAGGATTGGGCCAATACGGTCTGTCTATCTAAGGCTTGAGCCTTGAGGTCTGGTTTCATTAAGCATCATTAACAAAGTGCGATGTTTGAGTTTTTGTGTGGAATTAATGAAAGTAAATGGATATTAGATTCGTTTAATGAATCGAACCTGACGTAAGAAAAGCTCCCTCCTATTTCTCCAACGCCAAAAGAGAACCCTGTAATTCCATGAAAAGTAGCCGCCAAGTCCAAGTATTAGGTACCTATGTACGTGAGAGGTATTATCAGGCCTCTTGAGCAGGGAAAAATGGCTGAGCGAGTTCGTCATCTTCTGGACATATATCTACGATACGTCCCAATTCTTCTACCAATGAAGCTGATTTCATTCTCTTAGTTCGGTCGATAAGAAGCATCTTTCGAATCAGATCCTTGCAATTTGATACGACTTCTGTATCCGGGGGGGCTATCAAACATTGGAGTATGTGTTCATTTAATTCGAAACAAGGTCCGGGAGTATGGGTCCAAGTACTCTGTAGAGAGGCCGTCTGATAGAAGTAATACGCATGACCCGTTGGAATCCCACGATCACCGATGGCGCTTTGTTTCAGCTGTTCCCGCAACATCACCAATCCTCCGGAAAACGCAGTTATAAGCTCAACAAGTATGCAGCCTAATGACCATATGTCACTTCTGCGCCCCATAGCTTTCACATTTTGCTGGTTCACCTCAGGGGGTTGGTACGTCCCTCCGAGCTGCCTAGTTGTTGTCTGTACTGTATGTGTTCCAGGCACAGGAATATGCGTTCCTTGAAGCGTGGGTCTCCTGACTTTTGAGATACCGAAGTCTATAACTTTCCAAACTCCAACAAGCCGTCCTTCGTCTTGGAATACTATGATGTTATGAGGTTTGATGTCCAGGTGGCAATAACACGACTCCTGATCTGATGGATTATTCAATGCTTGGATCTGGTGCAAAAACTCGATCGCGCCGGCGATGCATGCCATCTGCTCCAGACAAGCTTTGATAGGGGCGGGCTGGATAGAATTGATTCTTGAAATGCAATCCTCCAGGGTTCCGCCATTCGCATGGAGTGATATGCTTTGGATTTGCGTTTCATCGCTAGACTTGACCATGCAGACATAAGTACTAATTTGAACTGACTGTGAATTTCTCAGTGCGCCTCGCAAACTTCTGAGAATCTCGATCTCCGTAAACGCCGGATGTCCTACTCGTAACCTCTTCCTCGTAACCTTTACTCTATTATTGGGCTGTGGATTCTTGATACTTTACGTTAGTTATCTTTTGTTTTCTAGGGTCAAATATTAGGAACATACATCTCCCCCCAATACGAGATGCCCATTGGCTATATGATAAGCCGATGTATCTGGTCTGTTGTCCTCTTCAATGAATGGCATCCTCTGATTAGCTCCCAATTTTGTCTCTATGCCTTCCTGAAGGATAGGGGCAGTCAGCTTCTGTCGTAGGATATTGAACTTTGCCGGGTCATCACGTATCCGACTTAGGCCAATCAAGACTAAGTTATCGCTTAATAGTTCGTCGTCGAACTTAGTCTTATCGTTGACCCAACGAGTGACGAGTGTTTCTACCTCAACGTCATGATGGATAGTATAGTCAAATGCAGTTAACAGCGAAAAGGTCCGTATCAAGTGTTTGGAAATGAAGTCCTTTTCGGTCTCGGTAAAGACATGGCCTTTACCTACAAGGAGTTCGAAGTCGAATCTCGTCCAGATGTTCCGGAGGTCACCTATCCCGTAAACATAAGGACTTGGGCCAGTATTATCATTGGGTTGCTCCAGGGCCCTAATGCTTGTTGCTGGGTCCATATCGAGTATTGTTTCTCAAATCAATGTTAATATTGTAATAACCCGAGTTAGATATAGATCAAAGAAAGACAGTTCTTAGTTTATGAGTGTAAAACCAGAAGTCCTTGCTCGATACGTAACAAACGTTTAGAAATGGAAGATAGAAGTTTATCGATGGGTGTGAGGTGATGGATCTATTAACCCTTATAAACCCTTACTAGCGGAAACTGCAGAGTTTATAGGGTCTCATCCCCGGTCTAGCCGACGGCTTACAGACATTACGAAGCCTGCTTCTCGCCAGCCTTCACAAAGCACGCCGCCCACGGTCCTTTTCTGGGACTAGACTTGCATCTATCTTCGGATGTGGCACCATTTATGACTTGTGACCGAAGCCTTTCCGATGAAATATCAGGCTGAGATGAGTAACTAGGTAATACTGACTCCTTCATCATACATACCGACCCTTATCGGTATGCAGTCACAATAAATACCTAGGTAGGTGTGATGCGCTGCATGCAGACATACCGAGATATACATATTGAACAGGCTGTTATACTTAATCTGTCATCCTCCCTACCCAGCTTTAACTAATCACAGCCTTGTGATTCAGCCATTTGACGCCGCCTCCAACACCAGTACTCATCGTGGAACCTTGATAAGTGCACGAATATATAGTGAATTGAGTAAAATGCATCAACTGCCTACCTAGGCACCCCAATGAAGCCGATGATAGCCAGATAATAACATTATACACATATTTGTAAACTAGTCCCTATGAAAACAACCATCACTGCTGCATATGCTGCTGTAGAAGCAAGCACGTCCTTCCCATTTGCATCGGTGGCAAATATCACCATGATCATGGCGAAGATTGCCATGGATACTGACGCCGTCACTAAATTTCCGATAAGCGTCGGCTTGAGGGTCATGAATATTACCGGTGCAAGGAGAGCTGTACCCCCGAAAACTGCCATGTGCAACCGTGACTTGATTCTTTCTAGGATGTACCTCTGGGATAGCCTTCCCCTGTCAAGCTCACGGAATCCAAGAGGTCCAATCGAATATCGGGTAAGGGTTGCGGCTGGAGGGAGAGATCCAGCTAGCCATAACGGCACGTTCCAGTGAGTATTATTGGTCCGTTTTATGACCCTAAACTCCTGTCTTCCGCCAAGAAACTCATAGGATATATTCTCATCGAAATTGATAGTTTGCGCTAATGTCTCGTAGTTTCTAACAGCGTTCGCTGAATATAGTAAGTAAGTAATTAAGTAATTACGTTATAAAAAAACCTAACCGGAAAAGGGGACTAAATGCAACGGTTATAAATAAGCTTTAACGCTTGAAAATTTTTAAAAGCTTAAAATTAATTTTACGTTTTCCGTATGTTTAATAATTGAAAATATATAATAATTATATATATAAAAAAAGTAAAATTAATTTTAAGTTTTTAAAAAATTTTAAACGTTAAAAAATAATTATAATCGTTATATTATATTTTATTATTAATATTTAATTAATTATTTAATTATTTATAAAAAAATTTAAAATATTAAGTTTAAAATTTAAATTTAAAAGTTTTAAGTTTTATTAATAATTTTAAAAATTAATTAATTATTTTTTATTTTAAAAAAATTAAATATTAATTTAATTTAACGTAATAATATTTATATAATATTTATTTAATTAATTTAATTAATTTTATTTTAACGCGTTAATTTAACGATATTTATTTAATACGATTAAATTATTATTATTATTATTATTATTAATTTTATTAATTTAATTAATTTAATTTAATATAAAAAAATTAAATTTATTTAATTTTATTAAATTTTAAATATTTAAAAATTTATTAAATATATTATTAAAAAAATAAATTAATAATTTTTTAAATATTTAAATAAAATTAAATTTATTTTATTATATATTTAAGTTTAAAAAGTTTATTAATTAAAAAAAAATAAAAAATTATTAAATATTTAATAAATATTATATAATTAAATAAAAAGTAAATATTTAAGTTTTATTATAAATAAATAAATAAATAAATAAATAAATAAATAATTAAATATAATTATTACGAATTATTATAATTATTATAATAATAATAATTTTAAAGTTTATTTTATTACGTTAAAATTATTTATAAATATTATAATTAAAATTCGTAAAAATTATTATAATTATTATAAAGTTTTTATATAATAATAATAATAATTACGAAATTATTATAATAATTTTAACGATAATAAATAAATTATAATAATTATAAAATTTTAATTATTTTAACGTTTAATAAAAATAATTTTAATTATTTTAACGGTTTTAAATTTTAATAAACGTTATTATTATAACTTTATATTTTTTTATTTAATTTATATAAAAAAATACTTTTAAATGTTATAATTATTAATACGGTTTAAATTATTTTTAATTTAATAATAATTAATTTTTATTTTAACGCGTTATAATTATTTTTTTTTCCCGGTACGAAATATATTAAATTATTTTTATTATTATTAAAATATTTTATTAAAATATTATTATTAATTTACCGTATTTTTATAATAATTCGTTAATTAATTGTTTTTTTTTTAATTACTTTTAACGTTAAATTTAACACCGGTTATTTTATCGTTAAAATTTATTATATTATTTTATTTTTTAATAAACTTAATTTATAATTTTATTATACGGTAAAGTTATAACGATCGAAAATTAAAAATAATAACTTTTTATATTTTATTTTTATTAATTTCGTTAATTTATTAACGTAAAATATTATCATTTTCGAAAATGTAAAAATTTTTTAATAACCGTAAATGTTTTATTTTTATAATGAAATATATTTCCACGTCGTCATTTTTAACTTTTATAAAAAACATATATATAATTTTAAATTTAAATTAAAATGTTAAAAATAAAATAATTATTAAATATTTAAGTAAATATTTAATATATAAATATATTTTAAAAATAAAAATAAAAAAAAACTTTATTTTTTTAAACGTCGTTAATATAATATAAGTTCGGTTATTAAAAAAAACGATTATAAATTAATATATAATATATAATATATAAATAAATATTTAATATAATTTAAAAAGTTATTTAATTAATAAAATATTAATTTATTAATGTAAATATTTATTTTTTTAATAAACGTAACATTTATAAATTAAATATTTAAATAAAATATTTATATTTAATGTTTTTTATATTTTATTAATATTATTATCGATAAAATTAACGATTATTATTTTCGTTCGCCGCGTATTTATATTTCGTAAAAATATATAAATTTTTAAAATCGCGTTAAAAAGTTTTTTTTTATTAACGAGTTTTAATTAATATTATTAAATGTTAATATTTCGGTTTTAATAAATAAGTTAATTATATTTATATTAACGAAATTTTAAATAAACGAAATAAATTTAATTTTTACGGTTTTAAATATTTAATTAATCGTAAAAATTATATTTATTATTAATAATAAATAATAAAAACCGAAAATTTACATAAAAATAATTATATATATTTTAATTTATTTATATATTAATATTTTCGAAAAAAAACGTTTTAAAATAAATTATAAAAAAAAATAATATTAAATTTAAAATTATAATAATTATATTAATTTTCGTTATTTAAAATTTAATTAAATATATAAATAAATTCGTTTAAATTTAAAACGTTATTATTATTAATTTAAAATATATTTTAAAAAAAAAATTAATTTCGAATATATTTTCGTCGTTAAATTTATATACATTTTTTATTTAAATTTCGTAATTTTTTAAAACGTAAAAAATAAATAATAAATGAAAAAATTATAAATAATAAAATTAAAATAATTAAATTTAATTTATTTTTTTAATATTAAAACCGTTTTAAAAAAATAAATATTAAAAAAAAATTTTTATAAAAAATTTTAATTTTTAAATATTAATTATTTAAAATGAGTAATACTAGCCGCGTAGTACGAAAGCCGAATTTTTCCCGCGTAATACCCCGTTAAAATAAAAGGTATTTTTCCCCGCATATAAATCGCCGTATAATTATTTATATTCGCGATAACTTAATTAATATAAAACAAAAACCTTATTTTAATTATATACCTTTAATTTTAATTTGTTTTTTCTTAACGAAATAAATTAATAAAAATATAAAAGCTTTTTTAATTAAAAATTTAATTAATTATAATTTAATTAATATAAAATGCATTTATATTAATTATAAATTAATAAAAATATAAATAAATAAAATAAAAAATATATTTCGATAATAAAGTTAAAATTTCCTTTAAAATTAAAAATTATTAAATATTAAATAAAAATTATTAAATTTATTATTAAAGTATACGTTTTAATTTAATTTATTTTTTTATAATTAATTCGAATCGAAAGTTTTTATAATTAAGTTTATATAAAAAGCCTTAAAGAATTAAATCGATTAATTTAAATTACATGAAATTATTATTTTTATTTAATTAAATAATTAAGTTAAAAATGTTTAATATATTTAATATATAAAATTAAAAACTTTAAATTAAAAACTTATTAAATAATTAATATATAAACTTAACTTTAACCATTTTTAATTTAATTAATTATTTATTTTAAATAATGTAACTTATTTCGATCGAATTTTTTTCGAAAACTTTTTTAATTAAAATTAAGTTTATATTTTTATTAATTTATTTTATAAAAAGAAAATAAATTAAAATTAAAAATATACAAGTATAATAAAATACGATTAAAGTTTCGAAAATTAACAATTTTATTATCGCGAATATAAATAATTATACGGCGATTTATACGCGGGGAAAAGTACTTTTAATTTTAACGGGATACTACGCGGGAAAAATCGGGTTTTTATACTACGCGGTTAATATTACTTTTTAAAATAAATAAAAATATATATTAAATTTATATATTTATAAATAAATAAAAAAAATAAATATATAAAAAATATTTATTATAAAAAAATTAAAATAATTATATTAATAAATTATAATTAAATAAATAAATATTTTAAAGAAATTTTAAAGTTTAAATAATTTTTTACGTTATTTTATTTTTTTATTTATAACCGTTTAATATTATTTTTAATTTATTTATTTTATATATAAACGTTTATTTTTTTTAATTTCTTAAATATTATTTATATAAAATAATATTAAATTATATTAAAAGTTTATTATTTATTAATTAATATAAATCGTTAATTATTTAAAAATATATTAACGTAATTAAAAAATAAATTAATTTTTAAATTAAATAACGAATACGTATAAATTAAATTAAAATTATATATATTTATAATAAATTAAAAGTTTATTTATTAATAAAATTTTTTATTTATTTAAAAACCGTTATAAATATAATATAAAATGCCGGGATTTTAAAAAATAATAATTATAAAAAACGCGGTTTTATTATATAATATATTTAAATAATAACGAAACTTAAATTAAAATCGTTATAATTAATTTAAAAATAAAAATTTAAAAATATTTATTTATTTATTTTTAAAAAATATATAAATATATTAATATTATTTATTTATATAAATAATGAAATTTTATAATTAATTATTAAATTAATTTTTTAATTTAAAATTTATAAAGTTTTTTCCCGGGAAAGTTTAAAATTAAATTAATTAATAAATAATAATCGTTAATTAAAAAATATTAAATTTTTAAAATAAAATTTAATATTATTATTATTATTATTATTATTAAATTTTACGCCGATTATTTTTATTTTCGAACTTTTTTTAAATAAACGTATAATTTTATTATTCGGTAAATTTTCGGGTAAAAACCGTATGCCGGAAAAAACTTAACCCGTTCCGTTCGATTTTCGTCATTGTTACGTAACGGCATTATTTTTTATTATATAATTATAAAAACTTATTTTTTTAATAAAAAAAATAAAAAAATTATCGCTAAATAATTATAATAATAAAAAATAAAATATTTATTTTATTTTATAAGTTTCGTTATTTTTATTTAATTTTATAATTTTTTTATTTTTTTTAAACCGTTAACGGTTCGGTATTATTATTATTATTATTTTATTCGAAATAATTTTATTTTTAAAAAAACTTATTCTTTATAATTAAATAATTTTTTTAAAAAAATACGTTTTATTTTTACTTTTATAAGGTTTTTTATTATATTATTTTTAATTTTTTTAAGGTATATATATTTTTATTATATCGTATATAAATCGTAAATAATTTTTTTTTTTTAATTTTAAAAATTTTCGAATAATTATTAAATTAATAATAATATAATAATATTTATTTTAAATTAAAATAATTTAATAATATATAATATTTCGTATATAATTTATTTTCGTTTTATTTTTAA
The DNA here is from genome assembly GCF_022496945.1 of Annulohypoxylon maeteangense. Classification (NCBI taxonomy): domain Eukaryota; kingdom Fungi; phylum Ascomycota; class Sordariomycetes; order Xylariales; family Hypoxylaceae; genus Annulohypoxylon; species Annulohypoxylon maeteangense. The sequence continues at coordinate 261,549 of NW_025953276.1, forward strand.
TACGTATTATTTAATATTTAATAAAAAAAATTTTTTTAATTACATTTATTACCGGACTTTAATTACCGTTTATAAAAAATACGTTAATTAAAAAAATATTTATACTTTTATAAATATACCGTTAATAAATTAATTATATTTTATAATTTTTATTAATTATTATATAAATTATTTTTAAAATATTTAATAATAATATTATTATAATAATATTAATAAAATTTATACGGCTTTTTTTTTTATTTATTACCGGTTAAAATTTTTTTATAAATCTTTTTAATAATTAATATTAATTTCGTAAAACATTTCGGGTCGAAATTATTAATATAATATACCGTTTATATATTAATTTTAATATTATAAAACGTTTTTATTAGTCGTCGTTTTATTTTTATTTTTAAAATTTAATATTATAATATTATTAAAATTATTAATATTTTATAAATAAATAATAAAATTTATTACGTTTTATATTTTTAAAAAAGTTACGAAAAAAAATTTACGCTCGTTTATTTAAAAGTAATATTAACCGCGTAATATAAAAGCCCGATTTTTCCCGCGTAATACCCCGTTAAAATTAAAAGTATTTTTCCCCGCGTATAAATCGCCGTATAATTACTTATATTCGCGATAATAAAATTATTAATTTTCGAAACTTTAATCGTATTTTATTATACTTATATATTTTTAATTTTAACTTGTTTTTTTTTTATAAAATAAATTAATAAAAATATAAACTTAATTTTAATCGAAAAAACTTTCGAAAAAGATTCGATCGAAATAAATTATATTATTTAAAATAAATAATTAATTAAATTAAAAATGGTTAAAATTAAATTTATATATTAATTATTTAATAAACTTTTAATTTAAAGTTTTTAATTTTATATATTAAATATATTAAATATTTTTAACCCGATTATTTAATTAAATAAAAATAACAGTTTTATATAACTTAAATTAATCGATTTAATTTTTTAAAGTTTTTTATATAAACTTAATTATAAAAACTTTCGATTCGAATTAATTATAAAAAAATAAATTAAATTAAAACGTATATTTCGATAATAAATTTAATAACTTTCATTTAATATTTAATAACTTTTAATTTTAAAGGAAATTTTAACTTTATTATTAAAATATACTTTTTATTTTATTTATTTATATTTTTATTAATTTATAATTAATATAAATGCATTTTATATTAATTAAATTATAATTAATCGAACTTTCGATTAAAAAAGTTTTTATATTTTTATTAATTTATTTCGTTAAAAAAAAACAGGTTAAAATTAAAAGTATATAATTAAAATAAAGTTTTTATTTTATGTTAATTAAGTTATCGCGAGTATAAGTAATTATACGGCGATTTATATACGGGGAAAAGTACTTTTTATTTTAACGGGATATTACGCGGGAAAAATTCGGCTTTCGTATTACGCGGTTAATATTACTTTTATTTAAACGTTAAATAAAATAATAATAAAAATAATAATAATTATTTATATAAATACGAATTATTAAATAAAATTAATAATTTAATTAATTAATTAATTAATATTTATAATATTTATAATTTATATTTATTTTAATATATATTAAATTAATTAAATTTTAAATAAAAAAATTTAAAAAAAATTACGTTAATTAAATAAATTATAAAATATTTATTTAAATATTTAAAAAAATATCGTTAAATTTATAATTATTATATAAATAATTTTATTATTTTTATAATAATAAAAAATAATTCGTTTTTATATTAATATTTTTAATATTTCGATTAATTTTAAATTAAATTAAACGAAGTTTATTTTTTTTTATAAAAAAATATTATAATATATCGTAACGAAAATTTTTAAATTACGAAAATTATTTTAAACTTTATAAAAACATTATATATATAAAATTAATAAAAATTAAAAAAAACCATTTTAAATCGTAAAATGATTTTAATATAAAAAATAATTTTTTTTAATTTTTATTAATTTTATATATATAATTATTTTATAAATAAAATTATTTTTTAATTTAAAATAATTTTTTTTAATTTTTATCGATTTTATATATATAATATTTTTATAAAGTTTAAAATTATTTTTATAATTTAAAATAAATCGATTTAAAATAATTAAATTAATAATTTAATTTTAAAATTATTTAATAAATAAATTTATATATATATATATTTAAATTAATTTAAAAATAAATAAATTTATTTATAATTAAATTAATATTTTAATTTTTAAATTATTTAATAAATAAATTAATTTAAAATTAATAAATTAATTAAAATATATATAAAAAATAAATATATTATATATACGTATTTAAATTAATTTAAAAATAATTAAATCGATTTAAAAATAATTAAGTTAATTTAAAAATAAGTTAATTTATAATTAAATAAATTAATTTATAAGTAAATAATTAAGAGCAATGCTAGCCGCGCAGTATGGGGTTCGCTTAGCTTCCCGCGCAGTAGCGCTAAAATAGCGCGTTCGAAAGAGTACCTTTTTGCCCATACAAATCGCCATACAACGCCTTGTACTCTTAAAATAAGCTTTTCGCGCTATCTTTCGCTAGCGTAATTAAACTTGTATACTTTTCGAAAAGTCCATACCTAACTTTTCTTTTGTATCAGTCTCTCTTCAGGGCTCTTTTTTTCGATTAAATGTTTAATTGAACTTTTCAAACCTGACTTAATCGAAAGCTGTTTAATCAGTCTATTTACTGTTTGAAAGGCTAATCATTTCGAACCTGTTTCGAATCTAAAAGCTGGATCGAAAGGGGAGGTCTACTTCCAGTTGATCCTGTTGCCCTCACTGCGATCTGACTTAGATTCAACGATGCAACAGCCTTTTCAAACCTGAATTCGATGCAACCAGGTTCATTCAATTCGCCCTTTCGATGCGATTACGGCAATTGTAATTATTAAAGATTTGAACCTGGATTGATTGAGAAACAATTGATTCAAAGTTAGGTTGGGGGAAAAAGTTACAAGTGTCAGAATAAGGTTCGAGACTAAAACAGGTACATGTTTTCCAATACAAATCAGTATGGGATGAAATGTACACCGTTCTTCGGCATTTCTTTTATCCGATACTGCGCGGGAAATTAGCCGAACCCCATACTGCGCGGCTAGCATTGCTCATAATTAAATAATTATTTAAGAGAAACCCTGGCCGCGCAGTATGGGTACATCGGCTGATCCGCGCAGTAAAGCTAAAATCCGCGCTAGCGCATTCGAAAGGTACCCAGAACGCCCCCTTTCCCTTCAATCCACTTTGATCAATCGTCTCTCCTTCAATACCTCTTCAAATCTTAAATAATTACAATCTTTGAAAAGCGCTTGATCGGCTCAATGTAAGGGTCAATTTGCAGTTGTCTTGCTTCCCGATTGAAGGAGATATCCAAGGTTGAAAAGATTCGGGCAGAGGAATAGAATTCTAAGACCTCCGGCCGCACTCTTGTAGCGCCTCCAGGTTGAAACTGACTTTGTGTGACGTCACCGAAAGCTGAAGGCATGCAACCTGGCTCATTCGAAAGCGCTTCGTGAGAGCAATTGAATGATTGTAATTATAAAACTTTTGACGTTATATTGAGGGAGAAACAATTGATTGAACCTGGTCGGGGACATTGGTGTTCCAAAAGGTACATTGCGCCAAAAAGTACATATTGCCACATACAAGTTTCTATGGCGATCAAAGTACCCCAAGCTATACCTCTTTCGATTTAGCTTTACTGCGCGGATCTGACGATGTACCCATACTGCGCGGCCAGGGTTTTTCTTATTTAAATACGTATTTTAATTAAATAATTTAAAAATTAATTACTTAATTAATTATTAAATAAATAAATAAATAAATAAATAAATAAATAAATAAATAAATAAATAAATAAATAAATAAATAAATAAATAAATAAATAA